>NC_036851.1:41768053-41782833 GCF_002910315.2 Salvelinus sp. IW2-2015 | reverse complement strand
TTTTTCTTTTTTAATACTCAATGTATATAACAGAAACAGAGCAAATTCAATGTATTGCACACTGTAACAACGGTTAATACAATAACACTGGTTAATGTAATAAAACGTATCTAAAGTAATAAATGTAGATTTAATGTAATAAAATTGGTAAATGTAATAACTAATAATAGAGAGAAAAGAGAGAGATGATTTACCTCTTTGGCTGCCATAGCTCCTGGGGGAACTACTTCCACCTGTACCTGTAACCCAGAGCAGGAGAGGTTAGTGAATACAACACTAGCTACTATCTGTGATACTGCTCAGCCCTATACACAACTGAGCTTCTGGATGGCTGTGGGCTCAATTCAACCAAACCCACATAGGTAGTACTCATGCAGGAACAAGAGCACCCTCTTCCTCATGTCGTCAAATAAAATTGCAGAATGGTAAAGCAGGTGGCAGGTAGCCGAGCGGTTAAGAGCTTGGCCGAGTAACGAAAGGTTGCTGATTCGAATCCCTGAGCCGACTAGGTGAGCAATCTGTCGACGTGCCCTTGAGCAAGGTACTTAACTCTAATGCTCCTGTAAGTCGCTCTGGATAAGAGCGTCTGCTAAATGGCTAAAATGTAAAATGGTACAGTAAACATCCTTCACTGCATCCAATGCACTGTGAGTCTCTGTTACTGTCACTGTGTTAATTCATGATCTTGGATACATTGTGTGAAAACAGTGAAAGAATGACGATGACACAAACTAGTGATCAATGATAGCCCCCACCCTCAAGAGCCTTGTACTGTAGCGTGGTTAATACACCAACGTAAACTGGAGTCTACCTTAGTCTGTGGCCCCTTCAGAGAGGCATCTCCAGCCGCGGCAGCTGGTGCAGCAACAGCCGTAACCAACTTAGCAGGATCCTTTTAGCCATGTCAACTTTGATTGATGTGGTGGGCACACTCTATAAACGCATTTGGTTCAAGCCATTAGACCAGGTGCAGAGAAGAGTTCAGAGTGCTGCGCATAATCTTACAGTCACCGTCTAGTAGAGTGATAGGATGATAGTTAGCAGCTTGTCTGTCATTGGTAATGGAAAGGAAAGGCGCAGTGAGAAGAGAAGTACCTGACCAGAATTTGTTGTCACAGTTTAGTAGAGTAATAGGAAGGTAAACAAACCCCATCATCCTAAACCAGATAAACAAACCCCTCAACCTAGAAATTGTAGCCCTCATATGACAAACCTCATCTGTCCTGGGCTTGGTGTCCAGTGGGAGTCCAATCCTGACATCAGAGAGAAGTCATCAGCAAACTGAAACACAAACACAAGTCAATAGATAACAGCTTCACAACCCGACATAAATATAACATAGAATAGCTGAAGAGTTTGTTGTCTATTTGCATGAATATAGCTTTTTTGATGACAAATTACTCAACACAACAGTAGCACAGCGTCAGCTGCAACATTGGACATCCCAGTTTAACACTGGACATAAGCGTTTGTCACTGTTTATTTCGTTTTATGCATGGCTTATGTTATGTAGTCATGCAGGATGTAGGACCTGCTTTCTTGGTGGTTTTACCTTTTCCACCTTAGCTTTCTTGTCAACGGGGGAGCAGGAGACTTGGTCACAGGCGCAGACTTAAACTCTTCAGATTTCTGGAAGAAGAAGAGAAAGATTATTTGGTTGTTTAAATACTGTTTCTTAGGTTTCTAGTTGAGAGGAACAGGGAAAGCTCATTTCAAGCCTTCACTAGAAAGCTGTCTTTACAGAACGTTAGTATGACACATCAGTTGTCAAAAGCTATTACAGCTGACACTGTGTTAAAATTATATGTCATGGTCATCTTGTATGTATCATAAATACAACATGTCATTAGCATTAGCAGTAGGTGGCTAGCAAGTTAGCTGTCCAACAAGCTAGGCTACATTCGCGCTGTGTCATTATGACTGTGCTATGTCAGTTGACATTGGTTCTCATAACAGTTTACCATCTCATGCTAATGACAGTTCTACGATGAAGGTTGAAGAACAATATTATCAGTCTTTGTTTACCTTGATGGGAGCGGGTGGAGGTGGAGCAAAGTTGGAAAAGCCCGCAGACAAGGCATCAACAGAAGCGAAATCCTCAACTTCTGTCAACAGATTAAATATTATCGGGTTATAATGACATATCAGTTTAGGGCTGGGCGATATATTGAATTCATTCGATTATTTCGAATTTATGTTCTTGCGCGATATTCAAATGCCTGTACCGCAAGGATCGAGGGTGTTATTTATCGTTTTAAGAGCGTTTACTTCCGCTTGTCTCGTGTTGTTTTTGGTCTCGTCTCTTTCGCTCCTTCTGTGCGGTGTGCACCTCCCCATTTACACGAGAGGTCTAGATATAATGAAGAGATACACGTCTCCGTCCTAACAAGCTTAGGTCCAAAATAAACCCATAGAAACGCATTGATTGGGCTATTTTGGACAGATTTCAGCGAGAGTGAAACCTTTCGCTTTGCCTCTCCCTCTATGATTTACACACCTGCCCTCTCACGCCAACAAAGTTGAAGACACATCTTCCTCTCTGACAAGCGTTTCAACTCGCTATTTGCATTTTAGTTTTTGGTGCAACAGAATCGGTCATATGGACACCAAAACACATTGAACATTATTTTACCAGATAGGGGATAAGTAAACTTTTCTAACGATATCCCAGTTAACACGGACATAAGCATTTGTCACTGTTTATTTCATTTTATGCATGGCTTATGTTATGTAGTCATGCAGGTTGTAGGACCTGCTTTCTTTGGTGTTATTTACCTTTTCCACCTTAGCTTTCTTGTCAACCGGGGAGCAGGAGACTTGGTCACAGGCGCAGACTTAAACTCTTCAGATTTCTGGAAGAAGAAGAGAAAGATTATTTGGTTTGTTAAATACTGTTTCTTAGGTTCTAGTTGAGAGGAACAGGGAAAGCTCATTTCAAGCCTTCACTAGAAAGCTGTCTTTACAGAACGTTAGTATGACACATCAGTTGTCAAAAGCTATTACAGCTGACACTGTGTTAAAATTATATGTCATGGTCATCTTGTATGTATCATAAATATGTCATGACATGATAAGCAGTAGGTGGCTAGGAAGTTAGCTGTCCCACAAGGTAGCCTACATTGTGCTATGTGTCATTATGACTGTGTGATGTCAGTTGACACAACTTGACATTGGTTCTCATAACAGTTTACCATCTCATGCTAATGACAGTTTTARGATGAAGGGATGAAGAACAATATTATCAGTCTTTGTTTACCTTGATGGGAGCAGGTGGAGGTGGAGCAAAGTTTGAGAAGCCAGCAGACAAGGCATCAATGGCACCCAAGTCTTCCACTTTCTGTCAACAGATGAAATACATTGGGTTATAATGACATCTCACTTCTTAATTACAGTATCACTGGTCAGGACCTCAATCTCACCCAAAAGACTATGGGACTAATAATCATTCTGTAACGTTATGCATGTTTTAGGGAACAGGGCTCAAATTGATTTATAAGTGATTATAACCTGTTAATAGTGCAAAGTCTCACCTTCTCCTGTTTCTGAGGGATGGGAGCCATAGAGGTTGTGAACCCAAAGGACAGGGAGTCCAGAGCCTCATCTGTGCTCATGGGTTTCTGATACAAGTAAACAAACAAGCAAACAAATAACCTCAGTTATACACAAAGCATTACAGTAATAGGTTTGTCTTCAACTGCACCACTAGAGGGCGTGTCAAAATAACTCCAACCATTTAAAAGAGACCAGGAGAAAAAGAACAGACACACCCACCAATCACATTTCCTAGAATRTAAATCACAACAAAGAACTCCGCAAAGGACTCAGAGCAGAATCTCTTTACAAAACATCAGATTTGGCAGGAAGCCTAGTGGTTAAGAGCATTGGGCCAGGTTGCTGGTTGCTGGTTCAAATCCCTGAAGCGGACTAAAATGTAAATGTAATAAAAACACGCTTTATAACCAAATGTGCAACTTTAGACAACTCACATTTGACAACATACTTCAGGGGTAAAAGAGTTTGCCTCCTGTCCTAACAAGCTCTTAGAAGCAGAGGTATACTACACAGAGAACTGCAGTACAAAACAAGGTGTGGCCCAGAGGGWMAATGTGTGTGTAGGTGTGTATAAGTGAATAGGTGTGGAGTAATGAGTGATTGTGTMTTGACTATTTATCTGTTGTTAGTGTGTGGGTGTGTTTATAAAGGATGGGTTTAGCAGAACTAGAGCCAGCTGGTTGAGGTGGGTCTAATGTTACTTGCAGAGCCAACACCCCACAGTGCAAAGCAACATTCCACATTGTAGAGGTACCCAAAACTGTCAGCAGAGACCATGGGATGACCTATGGTTTGTTTAGTTCCTTTAGTGTGTGTGTGTGGATGCACATGCATTAGTATGTGGGTATMTGAGAAAGATTGAGAGGAGAAAGTCAATATCTCAACATTTCTCCCCAGCATACTCCCTAGCAGTAAATACAATGACTTACCGGGACATCTTTTGGCTTGACATCTGCAACTGGGGCCTATGAAAATGTAATTTAACATTGTAATTCAATGTAATAAAAATGCATTAATGATATATTCTAATTGAGTAAGCCTAGGTTTAAATAAAATCTGATCATGTTCTGACAAAAGAATGACAAAAGAATATTAAAGTGTGGTAACTATATACAGGCTTTTTTGGCATTGTCCAGAAACAAACCCTAGTCCATCATATAAATCTGGAAAAAAAGATAGATATGGTAGTAACTCCATCTTGTCATCTGATCAGCTTGGTGAAAATGTGTCCATATTGCTAACACCTATCCATTCCTCTCAGATTAACACAAGTGTCCAGGGGATAGGACAGGGTCTAGGGGTTGTTTCTGGATGGGGTGTATCTCTCTGTTGGAATTACTGATAACCAAGGGGTTCCAGTCAAATGTGTCATGTCAATTACATAGCGTGGTTAATACACCAAAGTAAACTGGAGTCTACCTTAGTCTGTGGCCCCTTCAGAGAGGCATCTACAGCCGCGAGCTGGTGCAGCAACAGCCGTAACCAACTTAGCAGGATCCTTTTTAGCCATGTCAACTTTGCTTGATGTGGTGGCACAGTCTATAAACGCATATGGTTCAAGCCATTAGACGAGGTGCAGAGAAGAGTTCAGAGTGCTGCGCATAATCTTACAGTCACAGTCTAGTAGAGTTATAGATGATAGTTACAGCTTGTCTGTCATTGGTAATGGAAAGGAAAGGCGCCGTGAGAAGAGAAGTACCTGACCAGAATTTGTTGTCACAGTTTAGTAGAGTAATAGGAAGGTAAACAAACCCAATCAACCTAAACCAGGTAAACAAACCCTGTCAACCTAAACCAGGTAAACAAACCCCATCAACCTAAACCAGGTAAACAAACCCCGTACCTAAACAGGTAAACAAACCCTGTCAACCTAAACCAGGAAACAAACCCAGAAGCAATACTATATATGGTGTGATGCAACCAGAAGAAAAAGTGAAATATATTGTGGCTTTTCTGTGGTGACAACAGATGTGAAGACAAGGCAGACATGGTTTGTCTTGACGTGGTGAGCGTACCACAAATGTGGCATGCTGGGAAGACTCGTAAGAGTAAGCTTAAGAGTAAGAGTGTCTGTCCACTTCCCACTTAGACACACAGACACCTCTAGGCCAGAAGTAAGGATCCAAAGCAGAGATATGGTTGAAATATATAGGCAGAGAGAAGAGGAGATAGAATACCAAGGGTGAAGAATGACTAAAACCTCAAGATCACGGGAGAGATGAGGAAGACATTACACATGGAATAATGACCCAGGAAGAGTGTGTTGAATGGGGAAGTGAGCGTAAAGAGAGCCAGGTCAGGTAAAGAATAAAGATCCAAAGAGAGAGGCCCACACTTCTCGACTGTCTGCAATCTACCCTGGCTGTCTGTTTCAGAGACTCTTGAAGCTTTGGTACTTCAGCTTTCCATGGATGTCGCCTCCCCTACAATATTGCCTCCCCGTGGTAGGAGTGTAGCTTTGGCTGGGTGCATGGGTGCCGGCTACAATCAAGGATGAGATAATACTCAATGTATACAAACAGAAACAGAGCAAATTCAATGTACTGACACCCTGTAACAACGGTTAATGCAATAACACTGGTTAATGTAAAAAACGTATCTAAATGTAATAAATGTAGATGTTAATGTAATAATAAAATTGGTAAATGTAAATAACTAATAATAGAGAGAAAAGAGAAGATGATTTACCTCTTTGGCTGCCATAGCTCCTGGGGAACTACTTCCACCTGTACCTGTAACCCAGAGCAGGAGAGGTTAGTGAATACAACACTAGGCTACTATCTGTGATACTGTTCAGCTCATATACACAACTGAGCTTCTGGATGGCTGTGGCTCAATTCAACCAAACCCACATAGGTAGTACTCATGCAGGAACAAGAGCACCCTCTTCCTCATGTCGTCAAATAAAATTGCAGAATGGTAAAGCAGGTGGCAGGTAGGCCGAGCGTTAAGAGCTTTGGCGAGTAACCGAAAGGTTGCTGATTCGAATCCCTGACCGACTAGGTGAGCAATCTGTCGACGTGCCCTTGAGCAAGTACTTAACTCTAATTGCTCCTGTAAGTCGCTCTGGATAAGAGCGTCTGCTAAATGGCTAAAATGTAAAATGGTACAGTAAACATCCTTCACTGCATCCAATGCACTGTGAGTCTCTGTTACTGTGTCACTGTGTGTTAAAATCATGATCTTGGATACATTGTGTGAAAACAGTGAAAGAATGACGATGACACAAACTAGTGATCAATGATAGCCCCACACCTCAAGAGCCTTGTACTGTAGCGTGGTTAATTACACCAACGTAAACTGGAGTCTACCTTAGTCTGTGGCCCCTTCAAGAAGGCATCTCCAGCCGCGGCAAGCTGTGCAGCAACAGCCGTAACCAACTTAGCAGATCCTTTTTAGCCATGTCAACTTTGATTGATGTGGTGGGCACACTCTATAAACGCATATGGTTCAAGCCATTAGACGAGGTGCAGAGAAGAGTTCAGAGTGCTGCGCATAATCTTACAGTCACAGTCTAGTAGAGTGATAGGATGATAGTTAGCACTGTCTGTCATTGGTAATGGAAAGGAAAGGCGCAGTGAGAAGAGAAGTACCTGACCAGAATTTGTTGTCACAGTTTAGTAGGATAATAGGAAGGTAAACAAAACCCCATCATCCTAAACCAGATAAACAAACCCCTTCAACCTAGAAATTGTAGCCCTCATATGACAAACTCATCTGTCTTGGCTTGGTGTCCAGTGGGGAGTCCAATCCTGACATCAGAGAGAAGTCATCAGCAAACTGAAACACAAACACAAGTCAATAATAACAGCTTCACAACCCGACATAAATATAAACTAGAATAGCTGAAGAGTTTGTTGTCTATTTGCATGAATATAGCTTTTTTGATGACAAATTACTCAACACAACAGTAGCACAGCGTCACTGCAACATTGGACATCCCAGTTTAACACTGGACATAAGCGTTTGTCACTGTTTATTCGTTTTATGCATGGCTTATGTTAGTAGTCATGCAGGATGTAGGACCTGCTTTCTTTGGTGTTATTTACCTTTTCCACCTTAGCTTTCTTGTCAACGGGGGAGCAGGAGACTTGGTCACAGCGCAGACTTAAACTCTTCAGATTTCTGGAAGAAGAGAGAAAAGATTATTGGTTGTTAAATACTGTTTCTTAGGTTCTAGTTGAGAGGAACAGGGAAAGCTCATTTCAAGCCTTCACTAGAAAGCTGTCTTTACAGAACGTAGTATGACACATCAGTTGTCAAAAGCTATTACAGCTGACACTGTGTTAAAATTATATGTCATGGTCATCTTGTATGTATCATAAATACAACATGTCATTAGCATTAGCAGTAGTGGCTAGCAAGTTAGCTGTCCAACAAGCTAGGCTACATTGCGCTGTGTCATTATGACTGTGCTATGTCAGTTGACATTGGTCTCATAACAGTTTACCATCTCATGCTAATGACAGTTCTACGATGAAGGGTTGAAGAACAATATTATCAGTCTTTGTTTACCTTGAATGGAGCGGGTGGAGGTGGAGCAAAGTTGGAGAAGCCAGCAGACAAGGCATCAACAGAAGCGAAATCCTAACTTTCTGTTCAACAGATTAAATATTATCGGGTTATAATGACATATCAGTTTAGGGCTGGGCGATATATTGAATTCATTCGATTATTTCGAATTTATGTTCTTGCGCGATATTCCAAATGCCTGTACCGCAAGGATCGAGGTTGTTATTATCGTTTTAAGAGCGTTTACTTCGCCTGTTTCTCGTGTTTGTATTTTGTCTCGTCTCTTTCGCTCCTTCTGTGCGGTGTGCACTCCCCATTTACACGAGAGGTCTAGATATAATGAAGAAGATACACGTCTCCGTCCTAACAAGCTTAGGTCCAAAATAAACCATAGAAACGCATTGATTGGCTTATTTTGGACAGATTTCAGCGAGAGTGAAACCTTTCGCTTTGCCTCTCCCTCTATGATTTACACCACCTGCCCTCTCACGCCAACAAAGTAGAAATCACATCTTCCTCTCTGACAAGCGGGTTCAACTCGCTATTTGCATTTTAGTTTTGTGCAACAGAATCGGTCATATGGACACCAAAACACATTGAAACATTATTTTACAGATAATAGGATAAGTAACTTTTCTAACGATATCCCAGTTTAACACTGGACATAAGCATTTGTCACTGTTTATTTCATTTTATGCATGGCTTATGTTATGTAGTCATGCAGGTTGTAGGACCTGCTTTCTTTGGTGTTATTTACCTTTTCCACCTTAGCTTTCTTGTCAACCGGGGAGCAGGAGACTTGGTCACAGGCGCAGACTTAAACTCTTCAGATTTCTGGAAGAAGAGAGAAAGATTATTTGGTTTGTTAAATACTGTTTCTTAGGTTCTAGTTGAGAGGAACAGGGAAAGCTCATTTCAAGCCTTCACTAGAAAGCTTTGTCTTTACATCTGAGCTATCTTTGTTGCAGGTGCATTGTAACAATTGAATAACATGAGAAAAAAGAAGAAACCCGCACACTGCTCTTCATAGTATCACTGCTCTTRATTAAGCTTTTACGCATCAGCCTCAAGGCCTTCGTCAGAGCAGTATGCAGGTTTCTTCTTWATTCTCCTGTAGTCAAATAKAATTGCAGAATGGTAAAGCAGGTGGCAGGTAYCCTAGCGGTTAATAACGTTGAGCCAGTAACAAAAGGTTGCTAATTCGAATCCCTGAGCCGACTAGGTGAAACATCTGTCGATGTGCCCTTGAGCAAGGCACTTAATTCTAATTGCTCCTGTAAGTCGCTCTGGARAAGAGCGTCTGCTAAATGGCTAAAATGTAAAATGGTTATATAGACATCCTTCACTGTTTCCGAGTCCCTGTTACTGTGCCACTGTGTTAATTCATGATCTTGGATACATTGTGTGAAAACAGTGAAAGAATGACYATGACACAAACTAGTGATCAATGATAGCCCCTTAACCCCAGGGATAGCCCCACCCTCAAGAGCCTTGTACTATCTATTAGCGTGGTTAATACACCAAAGTAAACTGGAGTCTACCTTAGTCTGTGGCCCTTCAGGAGGCATCTACAGCCGCGGCAGCTGGTGCAGCAACAGCCGTAACCAACTTAGCAGGATCCTTTTTAGCCATGTCAACTTTGCTTGATGTGGTGGGCACAGTCTATAAAGCCATATGGTTCAAGCCATTAGACGAGGTGCAGAGAAGAGTTCAGAGTGCTGCGCATAATCTACAGTCACAGTCTAGTAGAGTTATAGGATGATAGTTAGCAGTTGTCTGTCATTGGTAATGGAAAGGAAAGGCGCCGTGAGAAGAGAAGTACCTGACAGAATTTGTTGTCACAGTTTAGTAGAGTAATAGAAGGTAAACAAACCCAATCAACCTAACACAACCGGTAAACAAAACCCGTCAACCTAAACAAGGTAAACAACCATCACCTAAACAGGTAACAAACCCCGTCAACCTAAACCAGGTAAACAAATGTCAACCTAAACCAGGTAAACAAACCCAGAAGCAATACTATATATGGTGTGATGCAACCAGAAGAAAAAGTGGAAATATATTGTGGCTTTTCTGTGGTGACAACAGATGTGACAGACAAGGCAGACATGGTTTGTCTTGACGTGGTGAGCGTACCACAAATGTGGGCATGCTGGGAAGACTCGTAAGAGTAAGCTTAAGAGTAAGAGTGTCTGTCCACTTCCCACTTAGACACACAGACACTCTTAGGCCAGAAGTAAGGAAGTCCAAAGCAGAGATATGTGTTGAAATATATAGGCAGAGAGAAGAGGAAGATAGAATACCAGGGGTGGAAGAATGACTAAAACCTCAAGATCACGGGAGAGATGAGGAAGACATACACATATGGAATAATGACCCAGGAAGAGTGTGTTGAATGGGGAAGTGAGCGTAAAGAGAGCCAGGTCGGGTAAAGAATAAAGATCCAAAGAGAGGCCCCACTTCTCGACTGTCTGCCATACTACTTGGTGTCTGTTTCAGAGACTCTTGAAGCTTTGGTACTTCAGCTTTCCATGGAGTTGTCGCCTCCCCTAAAATATTGCCTCCTCCCGTGGTAGGAGGTGTAGCTTTGGCTGGTGCGATGGGTGCCGGCTAACAATTCAAGGATGATGATATACTCAATGTATATCACAGAAACAGAGCAAATTCAATGTACTGACACCTGTAACAATAACGGTTAATGCATAACACTGGTTGTAAAAAGTATCTAATGTAATAAATGTAGATGTTTAATGTAATAAATTGGTAAATGTAATAACTATATATAGAGAGAAAAGAGAGATGTGATTTACCTCTTTGGCTGCCATAGCTCCTGGGGAACTACTTCCACCTGTACCTGTAACCCAGAGCAGAGAGGTTAGTGAATACAACACTAGGCTACTATCTGTGATACTGTTCAGTCCTATACCCAACTAGAGCTTCTGGATGGCTGTGGGCTCAAATTCAACCAAACCCACATAGGTAGTACTCATCTAGCAGGAAACAAGAACTCCATCTTCCTCTATGTCGTCAATATAATTGCAGAATGAACGCAGTGGCAGGTAAGCCGAGCAGGTTTCATAAAACTGAGCTTTGGGCAAGTAGAACCGAAAGGTTGCTGATTCGAATCCCTGACCGACTAGGTGAGCAATCTGTCGAGTGCCCTTGAGCAAGGTACTTAACTCTAATTGCTCCTGTA
This sequence comes from Salvelinus sp. IW2-2015, assembly GCF_002910315.2. Classification (NCBI taxonomy): domain Eukaryota; kingdom Metazoa; phylum Chordata; class Actinopteri; order Salmoniformes; family Salmonidae; genus Salvelinus; species Salvelinus sp. IW2-2015. Next base: position 41,771,573 of record NC_036851.1, on the reverse strand, counting down.
AGTCGCTCTGGAAGAGCGTCTGCTAAATGGCTAAAATGTAAATGGTACAGTAAACATCTTCACTGCATCCAATGCACTGTGAGTCTCTGTTACTGTGTCACTGTGTTAATTCATGATCTTGATACATTGTGTGAAAACAGTGAAAGAATGACGATGACACAAACTAGTGATACCCATGATAGCCCCACCCTCAAAGAGCCTTGTACTGTAGCGTGGTTAATACACCAACGTAAACTGGAGTCTACCTTAGTCTGTGGCCCTTCAGAGAGGCATCTACCAGCCGCGGCAGCTGGTGCAGCAACAGCCGTAACCAACTTAGCAGGATCCTTTTTAGCCATGTCAACTTTGATTGATGTGGTGGGCACATCTATAAACGCATATGGTTCAAGCCATTAGACGAGGTGCAGAGAAGAGTTCAGAGTGCTGCGCATAATCTTACAGTCACAGTCTAGTAGAGTGATAGGATGATAGTTAGCAGCTTGTCTGTCATTGGTAATGGAAAGGAAGGCGCAGTGAGAAGAGAAGTACCTGACCAGAATTTGTTGTCACAGTTTAGTAGAGTAATAGGAAGGTAAACAAACCCCATCATACCTAAACCAGATAAACAAACCCCTTCCACTCAGAATTGTAGCCCTCATATGACAAACCTCATCTGTCTTGGGCTTGGTGTCCAGTGGGGAGTCCCAATCCTGACATCAGAGAGAAGTCATCAGCAAACTGAAACACAAACACAAGTCAATAGATAACAGCTTCACAACCCACATAAAATATAACATAGAATAGTGAAGAGTTTTGTTTGTCTATTTGCATGAATATAGCTTTTTTGATGACAAATTACTCAAACCAAACAGTAGCACAGCGTCAGCTGCAACATTGGACATCCAGTTTAACACTGGACATAAGCTTTGTCACTGTTTATTCGTTTTATGCATGGCTTATGTTATGTAAGTCATGCAGGTGTAGGACTGCTTTCTTTGGTGTTATTTACCTTTTCCACTTAAGCTTTCTGTGCAACGGGGGGAGCAGGAGACTTGGTCACAGGCGCAGACTTAAACTCTTCAGATTTCTGGAAGAAGAAGAGAAAGATTAATTTGTTGTTTTAAATACTGTTTCTTAGGTTCCTAGTTGAGAGGAACAGGGGAAGCTCATTTCAAGCCTTCACGCTAGAAACGCTGTCTTTACAGAACGTTAGTATGACACATCAGTTGTCAAAGCTATTACAGCTGACACTGTGTTAAATTATATTCATGGTAATCTTGTATGTATCATAAATACAACATGTCATTAGTCATTAGCAGTAGGTGCCTAGCAAGTTAGACTGTCCCAACAGCTAGGCTCTACATTGCGCTGTGTCCATTTATGATGTTGTGCTACTGTACAGTTTGACATTTGGTTCTCATATACTAGTTTACCTATCTTCTTGCTAATTGACTTCTAAGGCGATAGAAGGTGTTTGATATGAATCATCTATATCATGTCATATTGTTTCTGAGGAAGCTGCGAGTGGAGGTGGAGCAAAGTGTGGAGAAGTCTCAGCAGACAATGAGCAATTCATCTATGTAATGCGTATTCACTCACCCACCTTTCTGTACAACAGATTCAACATATTATCGTGGTTATAATCGTACATATCAGTTTTAGGGCTGGGCCTGATTATTGAATTCCATATCATCGATTATATTTCGTATTTTATGTTCTTTCTGCGCGATATTTCAAATGCTGTACCTACGCAATGGATCGAGGTTGTTCATTTGGGTTATAAATTTTACTTTTTAAGAGCGTTACCTTCCGCTTGTTCCTCAGTGTTGTATTATGTTGGTCTCGTCTCTTTTTTCGCTCCTTCTGTGCGGTGGGTGACACCCCCTTTCAAAATTCATTAACGCAGAGAAAGAGCGACATCACTACCATCTGAAAATCCACCGTCTTCCAAGAGATATAACAGAGCCCTTTGAGGGTTCCAGATAAAACCCATAAAGAGAATGACCACATTGATCTTGAGGCTTTTTTGTTCGGAACAAAGTATTCACCGAGAAGATAGAATAACTTTCAGGTTTGCGCCTCTCCTCTCTATGATTTACACAACCCTGCCACTACCTTATTCGCTCAACAAGTCGTGCAGAAGCTTAAGAGATCCAGACTGTCATTTCCTCTCTGAAATGCGGTTTCAAACTCACGCTAATTTGGCATTTTCAAGTTTTTGGGTGCAAAAGAATCGGTCATATGGACACCAAAACACATGTAGAACATTATTTTTAGCAGTAATAGGAATATAAATCTGGACGATAGTTTAACACTGTCTTAACGAAGATACTCCGTTACATGAATAAGCATTTGATCACTGTGTTTATTTCATTTTATGCATGGCTTATGTTATGTACGGTCAATGAAGTGTTGTGTAGGGACTGCTTTCTTTGGATAGTTTTCTCAACCTCTTTTCACACCTTTAGCTTTCTTGTGCAACAGGGTGAGATGGAGAGAACTTGGTTCACCAGGCTCGCCAGTTATAAACTCTTTCAGATTTCTGGATAGAGTAGATATAGAGAAAAGAATTATTTGGTTGTTGTAAATGACTACGTTTCTTTCAGGTTTCTAGTTGAGAGGAAACAGGTAGGATGCTCACTTTAAAGCCTTGCTACTAGAAAGCAGTGTATTTACACAGAACGTATAGTAGACACATTTGCAGTTGTTCAAAAGCTTTTACAGCTGACAACTAGTTGTGTTAATAATTTATATGTCATAGGTCATCTATGTATGTATCATATAAATATGTCATGACATGGATATGAGCAAGATAGGTGGCTAGGAAGTATATGCATGTCCCAGCAAGGTAGCCTACATTGTGCTATGTGTCATTATCGACTGTGTGATGTCAGTTGACACAATGACCTAGAACATTGGTTCTCACATAAACGAGTTTTACCATCATCCTATGCTAATTGACGGGTTATTTAGTGTCAAGTGAAAGCGACTGAGAAACATATTAATCGACTTTGTTTACTTGATGGGAGCAGAATTGGAACGGTGGAGCAAAGTTTGAGGAGATCCCCTAGCAGACACACGGCAGACTAATGGAACCAAACAACGTCCTTACCATCTTTCTAGTCCCAACAGAATGCAATATATCCAATTGGTTATAATGACAAGTCTCTCCTCTTCTCCTTATCTTAATTTACACTTGGATAATCAACTCTGGTAACAGCATGCGTCATTCCACCATGTTCAGATTTCAATCCTCACACAAGACTATGGGAACTATATCACTCATTCAGACTCTGTAACGTTAAATTGACATGTTTCTTAGGGGATCGCAGGGCTCACAATTGATTTATATAGTGATATAAATAAGAACCATGTATTAATAAGTGGCACAAGTTCGACCTTCTCCTGTTTCTGAGGAATGGGAGATAGTAGGGTCTGTGTACCTATAAGGCAGGGTAATGTGAGAGCCATCATCTGTGGCAATGGGTTGCTTCTGGATACAAAGTAACCCAAAACAAGCTCACAGACAACTACACCTCAG
>NC_036851.1:41732870-41768028 GCF_002910315.2 Salvelinus sp. IW2-2015 | reverse complement strand
CTGCTCAACCTAAACCAGGTAAACAAACCCCGTCAACCTAAACCAGGTAAACAAACCCTGTCAACCTAAACCAGGTAAACAAACCCAGAAGCAATACTATATATGGTGTGATGCAACCAGAAGAAAAAGTGAAATATATTGTGGCTTTTCTGTGGTGACAACAGATGTGACAGACAAGGCAGACATGGTTTGTCTTGACGTGGTGAGCGTACCACAAATGTGGGCATGCTGGGAAGACTCGTAAGAGTAAGCTTAAGAGTAAGAGTGTCTGTCCACTTCCCACTTAGACACACAGACACCTCTAGGCCAGAAGTAAGGAAGTCCAAAGCAGAGATATGTGTTGAAATATATCGGCAGAGAGAAGAGGAAGATAGATACCAAGGTGGTGGAAGAATGACTAAAACCTCAAGATCACGGGAGAGATGAGGAAGACATAACACATGGAATAATGACCCAGGAAGAGTGTGTTGAATGGGGAAGTGAGCGTAAAGAGAGCCAGGTCGGGTAAAGAATAAAGATCCAAAGAGAGGCCCCGCACTTCTCGACTGTCTGCCATCTACCTTGGCTGTCTGTTTCAGAGACTCTTGAAGCTTTGGTACTTCAGCTTTCCATGGAGTTGTCGCCTCCCCTACAATATTGCCTCCTCCCGTGGTAGGAGGTGTAGCTTTGGCTGGGTGCATGGGTGCCGGCTACAATSAAGGATGAGTTAAAACTCAATATATTCAACAGAATTCAATGTATTGACACACTGGAACAACGGTTAACGTAAAAACACTGATTAATGTAATAACTTCACGTTCAGTATATCACATAGAACAAGTTTTTTTTATACTGTCACACCCTGTAGTGTGTGTGTATATGTCTATGTGGTGTGGGCACATTTCAATGTGTGCTTGTGAGGGTGACTGTATGATGTGCATGAGTTTGTCGATGTTTGTAATTGCCGGTGGTTGGTGGTTTGTGCATCGAATTCAGGGAAGTCAATCAAAATTGATTTTGGTATGTTATTACATGATTATTGAAGGTATTCATTAAAAAAGTTGACTCACCTGACAGTGTAATAACCACCGTATAACCTAATCATTTATTAGATGAAAAAACGTCTTCTTTTTTTTAACGTTATCCAGCAAGTTATTAACCGGCTTCATTACATTCATTACATGCTTCATTACATGAAAATAAATCATTAACCGGTGTTATTACTTACATTAACCGTTGTTACACATTCCTTAAATTCAATTATGTAAAGGTGAAAGGGGTCCAGTGAGGGTGAGGTGCAGGGGTTGTAAAAATGTAAAGTAGGGTCAAGTTGGCCCTGGACACTGATCTAGGATCAGTTTAGCATTTCCTTCTCCTAAGATTAAGATTACTTTTTTGGTCAATTGCACACGGGGTCTAATTGAAATTTGACTTCTGCTTTTAACCCTATCCCTCCAAAAGACACACATACATACAAATACAGTTTCTTTTTCCTCAAAAGAATGGCGCTGGAAGGAATAGCAGCCGTTTTACAGGCTCCTGACCAATTGTGCGTTTTTTTTTTTTTTTTTTAGCTTATCTTTCTTTTTTTTGTACATAATGTTTCCACTATCGTTTCCAATTACCAAAAAAGAGCTTCTGGACATCAAAACAGCAATCACTAACCTCGATTTGGATGAGGCTTTTTACTTCAATTAATAGCTGCTATCTGAGCAGCTAACCGATCGCTGCAGCTGTACATAGTCCATCTGTAAACAGCCCACCCAATTTACCTACCTCATCCCCTTACTGTTTTATTTATTTACTTTTCTGCTCTTTTGCACACCAGTATCTCTACTTGCACATGATCATCTGATGATTTATCACTCCAGTGTTAATCTGCTAAATTGTAATTATTCGCTCCTATGGCCTATTTATTGCCTACCTCCTCATGCCTTTTGCACACAATGTACATAGACTCTTTTTTTCTTTTTTTCCCTACTGTGTTATTGACTTGTTTATTGTTTACTCCATGTGTAACTCTGTGTTGTTGTCTGTTCACACTGCTATGCTTTATCTTGGCCAGGTCGCAGTTGTAAATGAGAACTTGTTCTCAACTAGCCTACCTGGTTAAATAAAGGTGAAATAAATAAAAAATAAATAAAAAAAGGAGGTAAAAGAATATACTGCTCATCCCAGACCAGGCCCAAATCCCCGACACTCGGAAGAGGAAGAGGTGAGAGGCCGGCGTGCGGGATACTTGACGAGACTACGTTGGCGACTGGTTAAACCGCTTCTACCATCCGTTCTATTGGCGAACAAGCAATCACTGGAGAATAAACTGGATGAGCTCTGTTCGAGACTATCCTATCAATGTGATCTGAAGAACTGTAATATCCTACGTTTCACTGAGTCATGGCTGAACAAGGACATGGAAAATATAAATCTAGCTGGTTTTTCTATACATCGGCAGGACAGAACAGCAGCGCCGGGTAAGCTCGGGGGTGGTTAACAACAGCTGGTGTGCAATCTCTAATATTAAGGAAGTCTCAAGGTTCTGCTCGCCTGAGTTAGAATACCTCATGATAAGCTGTAGACCATGGTATTTACCAAGAGTTTTTATCTATATTTTTCTTAGCTGTCTATTTACCACCACAAACCAATGCTGGTACTAAGTCTGCAATCAACGAGCTGTATTGGGCCATAAGAAAACAAGAAAATTCTCACCCAGAGGAAGCGCTCTTAGTGGCCAGTGATTTTAATGCAGGGAAACTGAAATCTGTCTTCAAAATTTCTACCAGCATGTCACCTGTGCAACTAGAGGCGAATAAAAACTTTAGATCAACTTTACTCCACACACAGAGATGCATACAAAGCTCTCCATCGCCTCCATTTGTCAAATCTGAAAATAACTCTATCCTCTGGATTCCTGTTGACAAGCAAAAACTCAAAACATGAAGTACCAGTCACACACTCAATACGGAAGTGGACCGATGAGGCAGATGTTAAACTACAGGACTGTTTCACTAGCAGACTGGAATATATTCCGGTATTCATCAGATGGCATTGAGAAATTTACCACATCAGTCACTGGCTTCACTAATAAGCGCATCAACAATGTCATCCCCACAGTGATCGTACGTACATATCTCAGCCGGAAGCCATGGATTACAGGCAACATTCAAATTTAGCTAAAGGCTAGAGCTGCCGCTTTCAAGTAGTGGGCCACTAATCCGAACAAGTAATCTAACAATTCCAAATGCACACAAATCTAAAGGGATGAAATAAGAATATGTACATATAAATATATGGATGAGTGATGACCGAGRGGCATAGGCAAGATGCAATAGATGGTATAAAATACAGTATATACATATAAGATGAGTAATGTAAGATATGTAAACATTAATTAAGTACCATTATTTAAAGCGACTAGTGATCCATTTATTAAAGTGGCCAATGATTCGAGTCTGTATGTAGGCAGCAGCCTCTCTGTGTTCGTGATTCAGAAGTCACATACACAACAAGATTCAGAGGATGAAACCATGAACTATATTTAGGGGAGGGGTGTTTTGAGTTACCTTTGGGGTGTCTTTAGGACTGCCTTTGGTCCCAGGTGTTGGTATGTCAATAATAGTAGCACCTGCTGGAGAGACGAGTACCGTCTACAAACCAAGAAGCAGGCGCAGAACATATTATGGAAATGTGGTTGAGAAAGTGAGGCAACAACACACTTATGCACCATTCCAATGGACAGTGAAGAGCCCTAATCCTATTCTCCAGCATGTAAAATAGCACAATCAATCAATAAGCTCTTTGCGGTCATGGTGAAGGTTGAAGTAAGCATATCTGAATGCACCATAGGTAAAGCTGAGAAGAAGTCAATGGTAGAGAGCCCAAGCAGCTGTAGACTGTGAATTAAGTGTTTCAGAGGATGAAAGTGAGCATGAAGAGAAGAGAGGGATAAGAGAGATTCCATGTAACAGAGTACACTACACCCATGTTAATGAGGGAAGGGGGTTAAGAACATCAGAATATGCCAAGGTTGTCCCACAGGAATCTCAAAAGACCCAGCTAAGTCAGTCTACCTCTGGCATCGCCACTTTGGCCGTTCCTCTTTGTGTTGTCCCTGCTGTAGTAGGACTTCCTCCCGCTGTGGCACCACTTGCTGTGGCACCACCCATTGTCACGGACACCGCCCCTGGCTTTGTAGCCATGGTGGAGGCGGCAGATGCACTCTGTAATGCAACAAAGATTGTGATTGGCTCGGTTACATTTGATTACTTTCAGCTTGCCTTATCCAATTGCTTCCCGATTTCATTCTGTGCCTAGTGATCGAACAACAAACGACTGATCATCAAGTCTGTACAGATGCATACGGTACTATACATAATCGTGTGTGTACAGATGTAGGATCTTAATTTGAGCCAGTTTGCTACAGCAGGATAATAATCCTGCGGCAACAGGACATTTTTATTATAATGTGGATTCCAATACATTTTTGGAGGGGTTGATACGAAAAATGTTAGGGAAAATCAAGTCAGAAATGTAAAAGTAGAAATTACAAACTTCAGAACCCTTTTTAAACCTCAAATACACTACAAGTCTTAAATGTTCTGCATTGCAGGAAAGTTAATGTGATCACCCTGTTGCAGGTTAAGATCCTACATCTGTAGATAGGTATGCAGTGCATGCCTGTGTATGATACAAGTGAAACCTGAGTAGCTCTCCTGTGTAGCAAACTGTCTGTCACTGCTTCAAAAGCCAAAGGAATTTTAACCGGAAGGAGGGCACCTCAAGGTCAAGTTCTTATAAGGGGTAACTATAAAAGCTCTAGTCTAGGGGTACGGTCTTCGACTCAAATAACCTTAAAACACCCTATTCAATCAGCATTATCCCATACACTCAATACTGTATGTCAGCTTAGGTGACGTAACTATCATGGTTAAATGTGACTATGTTGACATAACATACCACACTGAAGCACATAGTCTGTTTTGAAAAATAGCTTTGCACGTTCAACCAAAGCCTCTCCCTGGGTTACACGCAGAGGCAGAAACCAGAATAAGTGACATTTTATGTTGCATTGTCATGGAAAAGGCCCAAAAGGGTAGCTGAGCGACACATGAATACGCCACCACATGTTGGCATCTCTGCCCTGTGCCGTCACCATGGCATTGTCTGGGCATAGAAGAGAGGACTTTTGGAATAAATTCAGGGAAGAGATTCAGGCAACTGACAACATCTCTGGGGAAACCAGTTGTGCAATCCCTTTGTCCTGAGTGGTCAACGACACAACGAACACCTAAACCCATGTTGAAATGTTGGTTGCACTTTGATTAAAACCCATTTATAAGAATATGTTCAGTTCTTCCACAGCCCACCCAATTACCACAACAACAAAAACATTCAACCAAAAGACCTTAAGACCCTATAAATATTGTTATTATTATTATTATCACTATTATTATTATAAATATTGGGCTGGAGACCAGTTAAAGAAGGTGCAGTTGAATGTGTGCCGACTAGAGGCGTTCTCTGTCCTTCTATCTTTCTATTTTCTGGAGCAAGACCAACTAGCAGAAAGTTCTACAGTGTTTAGAGTGGAGCTTTTGCAATGACAGAAGTTGGGATCAGATTGACTGTTGTGCGTGTCTATCTAAGCTGGACCTAATAATAGAACTAAGAAAGCAATTAACCTCGTGATTTGTATAGTATGTCATTTTTTTCTTAACAACCCATCTCTTAACAACCTATGTCTGGAGGTCAACACATTTTATAGAGCCAAGGAAGTGCTGCATGTTTTCCCTCAATAAAACCAAGCACATAACAATACCAACCCTACAGGCACATTACCAAGCCTCCTGAACATATATAAAGTATAGAACGTATAGAGTATAGAAGGTGTAGAACATAAACAACATAGAACGTATAGAATATAGAACATTTCATTCTTAAACCATTGTTCCACTTAGGGATGCACGATATATCGGGGAACATATCGGAATCGGACGATATTAGCTAAAAATGCCAACATCGGTATTGGCCGATGTCTAGCATAATTTGTTTGACCGCAACTTCTGGGGTAGCTAGCTTTAGCTTGTACCTAACTAGCATCAATACAACCAGCCTGAAAACAATAACCAGTAGAAACTGCAGTCATTTTCATTATTCTTAGCAAAGATTTAGGAATCCTTGTAAGTAAGTATTAGCTAGGTTGGCACTTGTTGTTCGCCTATTGAAATTGAACTTCAGTTCATGATCCACCTCTACGCAGACGACACCATTCTGTATACATCTGGCCCTTCTTTGGACACTGTGGTAACAAACCTCCAAACGAGCTTCAACGCCATACAACACTCCTTCAGTGACCTCCAACTGCTTTTAAATGCTAGTAAAACTAAGTGCATGCTCTTCAACCGATTGCTGCCCGCACCCTCCCGCCCGACTAGCATCACTACTCTGGACGGTTCTGACCTAGAATATGTGGACAACTACAAATACCTAGGTGTCTGGGTAGACTGTAAACTCTCCTTCCAGACTCACATTAAGCATCTCCAATCCAAAATTAAATCTAGAATCGGCTTCCTACTTCGCAACAAAGCCTCCTTCACTCATGCCGCCAAACATACCCTCGTAAAACTGACTATCCTACCGATCCTTGACTTCGGCGATGTCATTCACAAAATAGCCTCCAACACTCTACTCAGCAAACTGGATGTAGTCTATCACAGTGCCATCCGTTTTATAACCAAAGCACCATATACTACCCACCACTGCGACCTGTATGCTCTCGTTGGCTGGCCCTCACTACATATCTGTCGCCAAACCCACTAGCTCCAGGTCATCTACAAGTCTTTGCTAGGTAAAGCCCCGCCTTATCTCAGCTCACTGTTCACCATAGCAACACCCATCCGTAGCACGCGCTCCAGCAGGTATATTGCACTGGTCATCCCCAAAGTCAACACCTCCTTTGGCCGCCTTTCCTTCCAGTTCTCTGCTGCCAATGACTGGAATGAATTGCATCAGCTGCATGGAACGAAAAGCATCAGCTGTCAGAGCAGTTCACCTATCACTGTACCTGTACACAGCCAATCTGTAAATAGCARACCCAACTACCTCATCCCCATATTATTACTTATCCTCCTTCTCTTTTGCACCCCAGTATCTCTACTTGCACATCATCATCTGCACATCTATCACTCCAGCATTCATGCTAAATTGTAATTATTTTCGACCTCTACGGCCTATTTATTGCCTACCTCCCTACTCTTCTACATTTGCACACACTGTACATAGATTTTTCTATTTTTCTTTTATTTTGTGTTATTGACTGTGTTTGTTTATGTGTAACTCTGTTGTTGTTTTTGTCGCACTGCTTTGCTTTATCTTGGCCAGGTCGCAGTTGTAAATGAGAACTTGTTCTCAACTGGCCTACCTGGTTAAATAAACGTGAAGTAAATAAATAAATAAAACTAAACACTGTTGCCCAAAGCTAACATTATACGCAGCCAGCTAGCTTCATCTGGCTAGTGAGGCTGGACCGGACTAAGTTGTGTTGTGAAGCTAGCCACAATAAGGATTAGGCCCAATAGTGGAATTTGTGGTTTGCCTTCAAAAAAAAAGTATGTAATTGACAGTGATGCAAATGAATAAAAGTAGTAGAATTATTCAATACTTTTATCTTGAAGGCTAACCGCAAAGTCCACTATCGTCGCTAATCCTTATTGTGGCTAGCTTCACATAGATGGGTCCGACCACCATTAATCAAATAAGAGTGGTCTTATAAATTAGGGTTATTTAAGATGATGACACCTAGCTATATAGTAGCTAACTATAGATACTGAAACATGTGTCGTTTTGCTATGTTTTTGGGGAAGAACATTGTTTGCAACCATGAGCTAGCTAGCTTTTTTTTTTTTAAATGACCAGCACTGTAGGTGCACGAGACAACTTTACCATTATCATTGCATACGTATCGATGAATCGTTGAGACATATGAAATACGAGTGATAGTGTAATCAATGTGTAATAACTACGTAAAAAATGTATGAACGCGTTAAATTATTATGTGACGTGCAGTCATATTCAGGTCCTGATTGGTCAACAAGCTAATTTGGCACGTCAAATAGTGTTACTTGCCTAGTGGTTAGAGCGTTGGGCCAGTAACCGAAAGGTTGCTGGATCAAATCCCCGAGCCTACAAGGTAAAAATCTGTCGTACTGCCCCTGAACAAGGCAGTTAACCCACTGTTCCTAGGCKGTCATTGTAAATAAGAATTTGTTCTTAACTGACCTGCCTAGTTAAATAAAGGTAAAATAAAAAAATCTAAGTGTATCTTTTTTGACATCCAAAGACCCAAACGGCGTTCCATAGAAATCCTGGTTGAGAATGAAACGACTAAACAAATGAACAAAACAGCACAGCAAGTAAGTGAAATAAATAGGTTTTGATTGTTTTATTGGTAATGGGGACATACYTAAATGCKAACAAAATAACTTTTTGGTCAGTGTGGTGTGTGTGTAGCTTTTATTTAACTGGGCAAGTCAGTTAAGAACAAAATCTTATTTATAATGACAGCCTACCTCGACCAAACCCGGACGACGCTGGGCCAATTGTGCGCCACCCTATGTGACTACCAATCATGGCCGGATGTGATACAGCCTGGATTCGAACCAGGGACATTAGTGACGCCTCTTGCACTGTGATGCAGTGCCTTAGACTGTTGCGTCCATGTGTGTGTGTTAACTATTTAACCGTACTAGAAAGCTTAAAAGGCCACACAAAAAATGTAATATCTGTTATCAGTATTGTTTTTTTGCAAGGAAAATATTGGATATTGGTATCGGCCAAAAATGTAATATCGGTGCATCACTAGTTCCACTCCCTGCAGATTTGGGTGTGACCAATCCTTTGCCTGATTAGYCCACACTGAACAACACTACTCTGTTGAAACAGGAAAGACACTAACAGTACCAAATATCGCCCAAAGAAGGGGTCAAATAGACTAGAAGCCAGATTGGACTAAGACCTATCCCAAAGAAAAGGTGACTGCAGGCTATGGACTGAGCAAAGGATAAGGTGTGTATGTGTGTGTTGACATTACCTCAAATTGTGCTGGATTCACAGCAACCTGTGCCACTGAAGTGGGTGAGTACTGTCTAGGCTGCGACTGGAGAGAGAGAGAGAAAAAAATAAAATAACAGGAATCGTTATCACTCATAGTAGAAAACACAGACTTGATCATTGTCAGAATCATTGATACCATAATGCATAATCCTGGCTTGAAAATAAAACCTTCCATGCTGCTCAAATGTCTAGAGAAAATAATGAATGATGCAGTACCATTTCCTCAAACACATTCTCCATGACAAGAGAAACATCACATGTAGCAATCCTGTTCCATTGATAAAATGACCAATGATTCTACGTATATTCACTAGCGGTGGGCCACTGCTGCTAAATGAATATAGGGGAAACACTGGTGTGTGTGTGTGTATGTGCCATATAATTTGATCAAAACAGTTTGTCTAAGGACTTCTATACCGCCGTTTCTCATAATATTACATAACCAGGTGGATCTCATTTCCCACTGTGTTTTGTATATGGAATGTACACATTGTGACTGAAGCAGTGATAGTTAGTTACAAACATTGCAGGTTTGAGAAACGCAGAAACAAGGTGGAGTATGTTAAACAGTGCCCTTTCAGTGGTGTTGAGCCACAGGGCAAGATGCTTACACCCTCTCCACCCATACTGGCTAGCAGAATGTATTTCTTATTCCCAAGAATGTGTGTGAGTGTGTCATGCCCTGAAAAGTACTGTATCTTTAAGTTTCAGAGCGAACCAACCAGTCATGCCGGCTCAGAATAATTCTACATGTTACAGAGAGATGGCTGGGAGATAAAGACAGTCAGACAGAGAGACAGATTGAGAGAGCGAGTTCGTGTGACAGAGAGGTTGTGGTCTTACTAGTCAAACTGCATACTAAATTCTTACTAGTGTAATACTGTACTATAGTATTCAGACAAACTATTTTGCCATACTCCACTACTTGGAGACGATTACTGTTGTTCACTCTGACGATATTACTTAAACTATGTCCAGTGGGAGGACAGTGGTGTTGACACACTTGACAAAAACCTTGTTGAAACATGGTTAAGAGCTTTAGCAAGGCAGTGACCTTGCCCTTCAGCCAATACTAAGACAAATTAGGCCTAGGCCACGTTCAAATACCTTATAAACGCTTTCCTCCCTCCTTTCCTTGAGGCAATCACTGATTTGTTCAGGATTAGATAAGTGAAATCATGGTTAACAGCCTGCTGTTTTTCACCAGCCCAATCGTGTGTTGATCAGTTAGTGATGATCAGTAATGAACATCAAAGAAGGAAGGGAAGGAAGGAAAGAAGGAAGGATGCATCTTTAAAATATTGGAACAAGTCCCCACTCGGGTTTGGAGGAAGTAGCAAGGGAGGGGTGGAAAGTAGGCTGACGAGTCACGATGCCCTCCTTTTGGATAAATATTTGGGCGCTAGGCAACACACCAGAATCTGCAGGCAAATTACAGGATAGACAAAGAAAGGGCGGTGTCTTGGCGTGGCACAGGGGCATACTGACTGGCTCATCTTTTGGAAACCAAAGAGATAATACTAATTCTATCTGTGTCTATCTCTATGTTGACAAAATATCCCAGAGACCTCTATTTAAATGCTGTTGAAATATTACCCATGTTTACTTTAAATTGAATTGCAGACTATGGTTGATAAAAACAAATACTTTGTTGAGGTGGAAAACAAACACAAAACAAATATTTTTTATGAAAGGCATTTATTTGGCTGCACTTGAAGTCATTTGATCATGGCAGCCAAGGAACATGGCAGTCTCACTGCCAGCTTTCTCATCTTGTCTTTCAACCAACAGCACACAACACAGGAAGTGTTTTTTTTGTGTGTGTAAAAACAAACCACACTTCTCATTTCTAATGTAACACAAACCCTTTATTCAGTGTCAAAAAGTACACGCTCAAAAGACGTATTTGTCAAGTCAAGTGACAGATCAGTTGGACTCACTACACAACGGTAATGATGAACAGCATTTAGGTTTTATTTATTCCCCCAAGACAAAACAAGATTATTATTATTATTTACATTGCACACTTGGCCAATATCCATGCATTTTCACCTCTGGTGAGCTAACTATCAATCAATGAAATGCATTCATAAAGCCCTTTTTACATCAGCAGATGTCACAAAGTGCTATACAGAAACCCAGTCTATAACCCCAAACAGCAAGCAATGCAGATGTAGAAGCACAGTGGCTAGGAAAAACTAGGAACCTAGGAAGAAACCTAGAGAGGTACCAGGCTCTGAGGGGTAACTACTAGCTAGACAGGTTAGGCTAGCTCACCTAACTACCCAGACACTATATTAGAGGCAGATAGATTAACAACAATCAATCTTACAACACACACCCATGAAGAACCACGCAATGCATTGGGAGGGTAGAGAATACAGGGCAGGTAACCAGTCAGCATAAGATCATGCACTCAGGCATCGTCTCCGTGACAACCGTGACAGTACAGGTGAAACCAGCCAACCACATCAATGCAACTATCAGATTCCAACCTAAACAGTGTCATAAAATGCCAGTAGCAGGCACTTTTACTGCTGATTGTGATAGGAGACTGAGTCTCAACTATTGAAGGTAGGCATACTTCATTAGTCTAACCCAGTATTCACATTTTTTATTGACTAGACATTGTTGTTACTGCTGCTAAAACACTACTGATGTTAAAGGCCAAACATTGTTACCATAACCAAAGTGACAAAACGTCTGTACTACTGCATATCAGAAAGTAGAAAAACACGACTATTGATTAGCAATTAGCTAACCAGACATTATTCCATCAAAACAAATAGTAGCAAAACCGCTATCGTTGCTAATCAGACAGTACCAAAACACTGTTACTGTGTAGGCACTGCTGTTAGTTTGAGAATATAAAAGAACACCAATTCAATGCAAAGGAGTCCAACATAACTACATGACTTGTGATCACGGATGCTTCTGAAAGTAGTAGTTTTTGTTTTCCGTGATCGTATATWTTTTTTATTCTAAAAAAGATGAAACGACGATTCACGACACATTCACGCTGATCTATAGCTTTCTTGGTCCATAAACATACAGGAAGATTCTTAGATAGCTAAACCTATTGCCGGTCTTTACTTATATGCTATATATATATATTTCGACAATAAACTTTCAATTTACAGATACAGTTGCTGCTGGCCAGATCAGCACTCCAGTATAATATCTAGCGTTACACCTCAAGTCAAATGGCTCGTTGCCAAAATTGGTGCATGTGGTGCAATACTGCACCTTTCTTTTTGAGAATGAGCTAGTTTGCTGCTGATTTTCCAAGCTAGACATTCTGCATTGTGTAGTGCTCAGGCGGTGAGTGGTGGCTGGCATACCAGTAGTTTTGCTATGTAGTGGGCTGATAGATTAGAAAAGGCCAACATCAGCCCGAAATGGAGCTTGGTCGTTCTCTGACGCAGATAGATAGATTAACACTGAGACTTTTGGTGAGTCTCAGGTGAGCTGGAGGAACACTTGATCAGAATCTGGTGAGCAAAATAAACCATGTTTTACCCTCAGATAAGGTTATGTAGTTTTGGATTGGTTGTAATTCTAATCAGTATGATGTCATACAGGCATGACATGTTGGAGTGACGTTTCTATGCAAATGTATTGATCAGTAGGCTAATATAAGTCCCAATGGAAGGCAAACAGATTGTTTATCACCTGTAGCACCATAGACTCAATACCTCAATGCATGCACACACTCCTATTGAATATACATCCACCTGTATTGTGAGTAGGCCTATGCCATCTTTATTGACCCAGTTAATCAAGAGTTTACCATTCAAATAAAAGTACTAACATTATGTTATGAAGTTAGATTACATTCTACTTTGATAAAAACATTGTTTGATTTTAAAATTGGTACATTAATGCATACATGGCTGTCGCTGGAAAAGTGTAATTAAAATATATATATATATATATATATATATATATATATATATATATATATATATATATATTATGATGTTGAATATCAGCCTAAAATATCATCCATTGGCCTCCTTGACCCCCAAAAATCGTTATTGACATCGGCCCTAAAAAAATCCATATTGGTCGTTCTGTAATCTGCATCCAACGTAATTGCAACATTCCTACATTCCTCATTCCAAAGTCACCAGGTCTGAGGTAACCAAGACTAACATGTTAAATGCTAGCCTCCATGACAGGCCATTGTTTACAGTCAATAAACTGTTCTTGTACACACTCAGTACATGACAGATAGAATCATTTCAGTAACACAAAATCCAGGTCTAATGCTTTATAACTTGTGTATGAGCCTTAGTAATGTGTTATAACAAGGTTGTATATGTTATTATAATTGATCAAATGTCTCAAACTGGCTGTTATTTTGTCCGGGTCATTATGAGATGCTTATATGACATTATAAAGGGGTCATGACAAGTCATAATGCATTATACCTGGATGCTCAAGTCTTACCATGATTTCTTCTCAAGAACTGCTACGCTGCTGGGTTTTTCACACTCAACAGCGTGTAGATCAAGAATGGTCCACCACCTAAATGAAATCCAGCCAACTTGACAACTGTGGGAAGCACTGGAGTCAACATGGGCCAGTAACCCTGTGGAATACTTTCGACACTTTGCAGAGCAGCAATACTCAACTGGTGGGTCACGGGAGGTTTTTACTGGGCTGCGTGTGTCTGAGTAAAAAAAAAAATATTTTAATGAAAAATTCTCCAGTCTGAACTTAAATGACTAAAATCAGGTAGAACGTGTGTAGACATGTTAATGAACCTATATTTTTTAATAATATATATTTTTTTTCAATCACAGTATTTTCAATTTAGAATTATTAGCAGTGTTGTTTAGTGGATTTGGTTGATTTTCTGGTATCAAACCAGTGCGCTTCACATTCTTCATCAAGAATATGGGAAAAATGTAATTATTATTGACAATGATAAGGTGGGACTGTTGTTCCCTTGTCATATGATTGGTAAATTTACTATCAACATAGCATTAAAAATAATTTTCCAGATTCCATTTTGGCAAATAAAAACAATCTTGAATATTGGATCACGACTGAGACAACCTGGTTAAATTTGGGTACCGAGGCAACACCAGTTGAGAACCACAGTTGTAGAGTCCATGCCCCAATGAATTGAGGCTGTTCTGAGGGCAGGGGGGTAATGTATAATTACTGTGTAAGTACATACATACATACGTACATACTAGTGATGCGCAGGTTGACTCATAACCTGGAGTCTCCGCGGGCGGGTTTAGGGTCATGAAATATTGTGTGAATGAAGGGCAGACTTGAATAAAGAGAAAACAATGCATTGAAAATCCATAAGTGTATCATTCATATCTATAGGCTACTTTGAAGATTTTCTTTCATTATTTTTATCTGGCGTCAGTGTGTAAGCCTAAGCTTTAGGGCCTAACTGTACGCGCGGCAAATACACGCCAAATGCTTTTGGGAACTTGGGCAGAAAAAATTTACGTTGATCCACTGAGGCAAAAAAGTACAATGTCGGAGTTTAATTCAATACGAGAAAATCTGCTAAATGGAGTTGAAAATAAAGAAAAGGTGGCCAGAACAGTAGCCTAATGTTGGATAAAGATGTTGTGTGATGATTGTGAGGCGCTGTACAAATTTGACAGTCACAAGATGGGACGTCAATGGTACACTAATGTTCAGATTGGTTAAATGGAACAGTAACTAACAAATGCACACTGACTGTAGGTCTATAACGTCTCACATAGCCTTAATATMAACTCCTGCAGAATTAAGCATTTCTTGCAGTAAAATTATACACCAAATGTACATTGACTCGGGAACAGGAGTGGAGAAATATAATAAATTTTTTCAGCATCAATGAGAGAATGAATGCGCGGTTAGGGACCAAATGTAAAGATCGCGGTGCTATCTTTATCAGCATCATAAAAGCTAATAGTATTTCAACCACATAAAATATGCATCCAGGCCGAATGGAAATCTTATCAGAAACATGTTGGGTCGTTTTCACAGCTTTTAATTCCCTTAAAACTGCCATCTGGAATTTTTGCACAGAAAACCTTTCCGTTTGTTATTGCATTTTCTCCCTGGTCCCTAAACATCTTTGCTGTGTGAGAGAAGCAGAGATGAAAGAGAACTTCATTGATGTCAACTAAATTCAAACAATAATTATATTGATGTATGTACATTGATGTACCTATTTTTCTGGTGGGCAAGGATTTATTTTGTCTTCTATGGCAATAAGTAGGCTAATAACAGAAGAGAAGCTGCATGCATGTAATTCACAGGAGGCTGCTGAGGGGAGGACGGCTCATAATATTGGCTGGAATAGAGTTAATGGAATGGTAAAAAAACACTTGGAAACCATGTGTTTGATGTGTTCAATACCATTCCATTTATTCTGTTACAACTAGAGGTCGACCGATTAATCGGATTGGCCGATTAATTAGGGCCGATTTCAAGTTTTCATAACAATCAGAAATCGGTATTTTTGGGCGACGATTTGCCGATTTTTTTTATTTTTATATATACCTTTATTTAACTAGGCAAGTCAGTTAAGAACACATTCTTATTTTCAAGGACGGCCTAGGAACGGTGGGTTAACTGCCTCGTTCAGGGGCAGAACGACA
Source organism: Salvelinus sp. IW2-2015 (assembly GCF_002910315.2). Classification (NCBI taxonomy): domain Eukaryota; kingdom Metazoa; phylum Chordata; class Actinopteri; order Salmoniformes; family Salmonidae; genus Salvelinus; species Salvelinus sp. IW2-2015. The sequence goes on along the minus strand of NC_036851.1, from coordinate 41,752,321 downwards.
GATTCTCACCATGTCAGCTCGGGGGATCCAATCTTGCAACCTTACAGTTAACTAGTCCAACGCAATAACGACCTGCCTCTCTCTCGTTGCACTCCACAAGAAGACTGCCTGTTACACGAATGCAGTAAGCCAAGGTAAGTTGCTAGCTAGCATTAAACTTATCTTATAAAAAACAATCAATCATAATCACTAGTTAATTACACATGGTTGATGATATTACTAGATATTATCTAGCGTGTCCTGCGTTACATATAATCTGACTGAGCATACAAGTATCTAAGTATCTGACTGAGCGGTGGTAGGCAGAAGCAGGCGRYTAAACATTCATTCAAACAGCACTTTCGTGCYTTTTGRCAGCAGCTCTTCGTTGTGCMTCAAGCATTGCGCTGTTTATGACTTCAAGCCTATCAACTCCCGAGATGAGYCWGGTGTAACCGAAGTGAAATYGCTAGCTAGTTAGCGCGCGCTAATAGCGTTTCAAACGTCACTCGCTCTGAGCCTTCTAGTAGMTGTTCCCCTTGCTCTGCATGGYTAACGCTGCTTCGATGGTGGCTGTTGTCGTTGTGTTGCTGGTTTGAGCCCAGGGAGGAGCGAGGAGAGGGACGGAAGCTATACTGTTACACTGGCAATACTAAAGTGCCTATAAGAACATCTAATAGTCAAAGGTTAATGAAATACAAATGGTATAGAGGGAAATAGTCCTATAATTCCTATAATAACTACAACCTAAAACTTCTTACCTGGGAATATTGAAGACTCGTGTTAAAAGGAACCACCAGCTTTCATATGTTCTCATGTTCTGAGCAAGGAACTGAAACGTTAGCTTTCTTACATAGCACATATTGCACTTTTACTTTCTTCTCCAACACTTTGTTTTTTCATTATTTAAACCAAATTGAACATGTTTCATTATTTACTTGAGGCTAAATTGATTTTATTGATGTATTATATTAAGTTAAAATAAGTGTTCATTCAGTATTGTTGTAATTGTCATTATTACAAATAAAAAAAAATTATTATTTTTTTTTTAAAATCGGACGATTAATCGGTATCGGCTTTTTTGGTCCTCCAATAATCGGTATCGGTATCGGTGTTGAAAAATCATAATCGGTCGACCTCTAGTTCCAACCACCCATCCTCCCCAATTCTGGTGCCACCGGCCACCTGTGATCGAATTATAGACAAGTTTACTAACAAATAGTCTACCAAATGTCGGAAATTATGAGCAGAAACATAGTCTTATCTAAATTAGGCTTAAAAAAMAAATAATCCCACACCCCCTGTCAAAAAATTGTTCCGGCATCTGACTGTACAGCTCATTTTCTATTTTAGCGGGCCTCAAATTTTCACTTTAAATCACATGTAGTCGGGCGATTGCTGAAGGGTGATTAGCAATTGCGGGCGGGTGCGGGTGAACGAACAGATGAACAAGTACACACACACACACACACACATACACACACACACACAGTAGTGAACCGCAGTGTAAAGCTAAGGGTTATAGTTACTGTGGATAGCAACCAGTGAACAACAAGCATACAGTTCCAGCTGATAACTAGACACCAATATCAGCGTAACAGTGACACTGCTTCTGGGAAGCCAGGGAGCTACCGGCACCCGCAACCAAAAAGTGACCATGGGCCAAAATAGACATGGGGCTGTGTTAAGGACCAGTTACCCTGAAACCAGTTTAAACCGTTGCCTATCTATACGCACGTACACACACACACACACACCCCCCTCCATTCAAAACAATGTCAGAGTCATAGCCACACCCGAGGAGAGTGTATATGAAATGGTGGCACAGAAACGTCAGAGCAACGTTTAAGAGGGCACCACTGCTGAATACAGGGGCAGCCAGCATGACACAAGAGCCAATGGGCTGCTCAGGAGCCAATGGGCTGCTGAGAGTAATATTAGGGCCGGGACGATACCAGTAGAGATACTCGTTAGTATCATGGCAAGGAAACAAAACACGAAGTGGATTTAACATCCTTAGGAAAACAGCCCTAATGTTGGAAACAATCATCATTATCTTGTCATCCAGTCACATTGAATTATTTTCCAAGCTATAGCACACAATGTTTTATATACAGCAGGTTATTAAAGGAGCAAAGAATGTGATCTGCTTCGTGTTTTCATTTTTGCCATGGAAAAACTATTGCGATACTGGTGTTGTCCTGGCCCTCGTTAATAATATAGTCACGTCAGTCTGTAACTGGTAGGAAATAGGGTTGTTCCATAGAGATAGTTATAGGACGTAACATTGTATCGGTCCCATTATGGCGTGTGTCAGAGCCTGGGCAGCGACATTGAGGCCATCTCCATTTTAAAGTAGTACATTTTCTTCTTCTTCTACTTCTATGGTCTTGGTAAACAAACTGAAAGGGTGCATACTGCCACCTGGTGTGTAGTCATAAGTCAAATGTTTGCAACGGAAACTATTTACTCAAAACTGAAAATATTTGTGAACCATTTCAGGAAGCTAGGCATATGTCGCACGTCACTACTTCACAGGAGAGGCATTTTTGGGCAGAAATGTCTTCTCTGAACTTTCACTTTCAACTTGTATTTAATCTGTAAATACGAATACAATTGTTAAATTACGAGCCTAGTTGGTTTAGCCACGGAAAAAGTCAGGAACCTTCCCGCTAGCCATGATTGGCTGAGATAATGGATGAGCTGGACATCCAGGGAGCTGAGTTTGGATTGGTCTGCCATGTAGCATGCTTTTGTCAATAATGTGAGCTGCTCAGTATGTATTGATAATCCTTTCTACCACAGCTTTTTTGAAAGATATAACGTTAGCCATCTAGAACTACAAAAGGTTTTACTACTTTTCTGAATGCCCTGAATTTAGCAGGTGCTATCGACACAACAAATCAGTTGGAAAAAGTTGTGATGGGCTACTTTCTGCACAAGCCACGGTCAGTGTGAACCGGTGTGAATTGACACAATGCTTTCCAAATAAGCTGTAGCTAGAAACAATAAGCGCAGCGGTCTAAGGCACTGCATCTCAGTGCAAGAAGCGTCACTACAGTCCCTGGTACGAAACCAGGCTGTATCTCATCCGGCCGTGTTTGGGAGTCCCATAGGGCGGCCCACAATTGGCCCAGCGTCGTCCGGGGTAGGACGTCATTGTAAATAAGAATTTGTTCTTAACTGACTTCCCTAGTTAAATATAGGTTACATTTACAATTCCAAAGCAGTTGGCTAACCTGGGCACAATGTACGTCATTACTTTGAAATTTACCCAAAACCTAATCACAACATGGCTAGCTGCTACAGTGATTTCAAAGGAGTTGGCTAACCAGCYTAGGCTACAAAGTCCTGGCCTAGCTAAACTATTTAGGGACAATGATGTCTTGTTGTGTCATATACTAGTTTGGTTGGTGTTATAGCTACGCTAATGTAAATAGTGGAGTAAATTGGAAAATAGACATCAATGGCTAGAATGCACTCCTATGGTCACATGCATTCAACATGAGAGAGCTCATGACACGGCCCATGACTGCCTGGACGTATGCTTTGTCTTGCAAAGATGTCATTCAGTAATATTTGACTCTGTCAAACACAGTATACTTCCTGGTGTGGGTATAATTTGTGTTACGTTCCAACAAGAATGTTCCAAAAAATAACAAGTATGCCAACAAACAACGCATACAAAAGTAGCATGATCAATTCACCTAGCTAACTAGCTGCCGAATAGGCATCAACTCACCACGTTGCTTATTCTTAATGTTTGTCCATAGGCTACCAGAGTGAGGACAGACAATTTTTGGAATAAACGTGGTGAGTGAAAACTTAACAAAATTGCCCACTCCCTACCCAGTATTTTATTCTGCCGCTATACAACTTTGTATGCGTTGTTTGTTGGCAACCTTGTTATTTTACGAAGTTTTTGGAACAGATTCCGGTTAGAACGTTTCACAGATTATAACCACCCTACTTCCTGTTGTCATAAGCATAATTAATATTAATATTATTATTCACAATGGATCGTCTCGTACTTCAAAATGTCACATCAGCAATAAGGTAACTGGCTCACAGTCAGAATTTGTGTGTGTGTGTGTGTGTGTAAATACAATTATGCTCGCTCTTAGTTTCAAAGGCTCCAGTTGTCTCTGCCCTGTCTGAATTTCTGTGAATGTTGAGAATGTTTTTGAGTGTAAATGTGTAAATAAAATCTCACTAACAAGATCACAATATGTACACCTTCAGTAGCACTCTGATGACAGCAAGTCTGCTAGAGTTTAATTGAATGACTAAGCAATTTGCCTCCAAGCAATGCATATCCATCTCTGTATTTTCCCCTAGGTGACGTCCAGCTGTATTGAGCTCTTTGCCAAGTTTCTTCGATAACATGTAAAGGACATGTACAGATCAGAAGCCCATGGTCTCATCTGAGTGATTTAAGTAACATATGTGGTGGATATGTCTGCTCATGAAAGATAAAACAGAACGTCACTCATCAGAAGTGTCTGCCACTTCGGTGATATTACAAACCCTCAAACTAAATCGATAGGGCTGGCACCAAGAGAGAAAACTACAACACACACACACACTGAAAAACTGTGTTTAGGTACATACCATAGATTTGAGTGTATCCTGTATTTATCTGGCTAATCCCAAACTGTCCCGAGGCCAGGTTATTTTTGATTCACTTTGGATGAAGTATACGACTGACACACAAAACAGGTCAATTCTGTTCAATCCCCACCCCCTTTTCCAACAAGGAAGTGACGCAGCCTGGAAGTGACGCAGCCTGGACCTGATTGGTCGAAAGAGGACACTGCCCTCCTTTCACAAGGATAGCCAGGAAAAACAAGCAAGACCCGTCAGTTTCCATTTGTAAGGGAAAGTTTGGGCTGGGTCTTCTGACTGGGTGTTAGTGCTGATATGGCGGTAGGCGCGGCAGCACAAAAATACAGATACAACAGCCTACATGTAGAAACAAGTAATGAGGTCACTTCCAGGTAAAAGGTCCCATGAGCAGCAACGTGAAGTTCATGGGAGCATGTCAAATTGGGTGTCAAATGAGAGCTAAGAGTCTATTTATTTATTTATAATTAAGGCATATATATTGTAATGAAACAGCAGGGAGCAGGTCTCGAACCCTCGACCTTCTAGCCCGAGGTCCGGAGCGCTATCGACTGTACCGCAAAAGCATGCTCTTGCGGCAGATTCGATTTCCGCGCTTATAAACCCAGGGTTGTTACACTATATATATATATATAAACAATTTTCCTTCCTAAAAATAAGGAACAGCAAAGGCTTTGATTTTGGGTCAGATTTAAAAGGTTTGAGTACACGATAAGGTACTGTATTGTACTGAACTATGCTCTACTTTACTGTATTGTACTGTACTGAACTCTAATCTACTTTACTGTTATGTGCTGTGCTGTATTCTACTATGCTGTACTTTGATGTCCAAACTTGTGAAACTTGGTTACGATTTGGTCCGGTCCGGACCAACCAAATTTGGTCTTGTTTGGAACAGAGTTCATTAAAATAATAGCCAGTGTTTAGAATAATACTGAAATATGCACAAAGTAGGATATTGCATATTTACACCTTTGTGTACCTATTTAGGATACATCACCATGAAGAGAATGACATTCATATCCATACTTATGCATTTCTGCGTAGTACAGATCAAGGACCCATGATGTCATTTCGTTACAGCAATTCTGTTACCGGGTGTAAATCCAATTCACTTACTGTAGTTCAATGACTAATATATATTTTTTCAAAGTCCATTTGTCATGTCATAGCTGACACCATTCTATCTGCAGACATTGTTGAATCTTAGTTCGGAGCAGATATTTACGTTTTTGGAAAACGTGGACACAAAAAAACTGAGGGAGATTTGAACGAAATTCTGTTACCAAACTTTGCACCTAAACACTTATTCCAGTAAATGTGCTTTTGTAAAATGTTCTGTGTATTGTTAAAAGAAGTCATTGTGTGTTGAGTTGTATGCTTTGTTAAACTTTAAAATCAATGTTTTTTGTTTGGTATACATTTTAAAGTGAAACATCTGAACTGTTACTGTGGAATTGCCCATGATGATAAAGTAATAAAATATTATATGCTATTTAGCTTACGCTTTTATCCAAAGCAGACTTACATGCATACATATTTCATATAGGTTGCCTAAGCAGGAACTGAACCGACGACCCTGGTGTTGCCAGGCCATGCTCTACCAACTAAGCTACAGAGGACCAAATCCTATGTGGAGTGAAGGTAATCGACATATAATTGATGGTAATAGAGATTGGTGTAGCCAAAGCAGTCTGGGCGGAGGTGGTTTACTGCAAGGTCTGTCTGTCTGGCAGCAGTAGGGTGTGTCTGATACACTCACTGCTTAGGAATCTGAACTGCAGTGACTAAAAAACAGTGAGAGCGAGAAAAGTGGGAGAAAGTGAGAGAACATGATGAGGGAGAAAAGAGAGGCATATAAATACAGACAAAGATATAAAGAACGAGACAAAATGAGAGAGAGGGAGCGTCGTATGCAGCCTCTAGCACAAACTGCACCCTCTTTACAGAGGAGCAATAGTTGGGGGGAGAGAGAAAGAGCAGAGCTAAGCGTATGCTAAGGAAAAGAGGGAGGGAGGAAGGGGAAAGAGAGCAAGGGAACTGGAGGGGGGGATGAGGGAGAGGAAATTATAGAAAATAATGGAGACCCAAACACAAGCACAGCCACGCTGTCTCTCTATGCAAAACAATTGTCAAAGACCTTGTTGTAGCTACTATGAAAACACACAGGAAAATGTAGCGATGGGACATTAGCCAAGCCTTATGTAAGAGCGTGGAACAACATGTTTACACACTACCAGGTCATATGAGCTTTGATTTAATTGATTAATAACCAGTTTACTACTTCCATATTGCAAAACTTGTTTGCTTGACTCCTCAGATAGAAGACAACTTCTTAAACAATGTATTTTCTAAGATGAGGAACCACTATATGTAAAAGTGTTAAACTGAGTAGAGCCTGTCTAGCAGGGTGGCTCTCCCTAGTGTCCAGACACAGTATGGCACCTGGGCAAAATGAGTATAAGTTATTGTAAACTACAGATATGAGTGTGTTTTAAAGTGAACAAATTCTATTTCTTTCTAAGGGGAAATCCTCAGAACCATTGTAGTGTGACATCCCTTCAAGCTTAATTTGTGATTGTTACTTTGTATCTGTGAAGGTGTTTTAATGACAATTATACAACGGGTGGGTCTAATCCTAAATGCTGATTGGTTAAAACCACATTCTAGACAGAGTCTATTCCACAAGTTACCACCAGCTAAAAAAATCTATATTGTTAAAATGCCTATTTACTCTGTTCCATCTGACCAATATATCCTCCAAACACCAGCTTCTCTYGCATTTTCACTTAAAGATATAATCTAAAGTACAATACATGGAATGTTCTCAGCCAACGTTTGTTGACAATGAGGCATGGAAGATAGAAAGGGCTAGATGAAAATGGACAGATCAGGCAGAACTTGTTTTGGGTGGTCCACGTTGCTCTGGGAGGTTMTATGATGACGCAGCTACAGACGGGAGCTAATGAAAGGTTCCACCCAAGTAAAGCTCACACCCTGGTGAGTTGTTTGCTGTTGCCATGCCTTTCACTTGTTTTATGTAATAACATAATGTAATAATGTAATATCTATGCAGTGTTCCCCAGACGTTTGTCCTGGATCTGAAGGCTCTGCATTGTGTCTATAGTCCTCCAACCGGATTGGATCTAAAAAAAAACTTCCTTAAAAGGAAAACCGAACGAACCACCGCTGCCCTTAGCATTTATTTGTGTTTTATTTGTGTTGAGGCATTTGAGGAAAAATCGCCTCCATCTTTATCTTCCCTACTGACTCTAGCGTTGTACACAGTCCGTGCGTTTCCACTAGTGTGTGTGCATGCGTGCATGTGTGTAGGCGTGGCATGCTTACACTGGGGTGGAACAACTCGGGTGGGAACGACTCACTCGGTAACTCTTGGTAACCTTTGGGCGCTTTCTTAAAGCATTGACAGCAGTCAAAAGCAGGCTGTTGCAGTCAAGGGAGAAACAAAAAGTTGCTGGTTAGTTGTATTCTAACAGCAAGGCTCACAACATGGCAGTGGTAATATGCTTCCATTGTTTCTAAGAGTTTTTTGTTAGAATGTCAAAATAAACTCTTCTCTAACCTTCATATTATTCTTACACACTCACAAACGGGAAATCACAATGGTTGGCGAGAGAGATTTCTTATTTGAATCTGTCATAGCTTGTAAATCTCGCAAGAAAMTTTGCTCTGTTTCAGTCACATCCACATGGGTCGAGCAAACCCCCTAGTTATTGGTAGACAATTGTGCCTCTCATTGACTGTGTTCGAGAGCATAAAATTCATGATGGATACATGAATCAGTCTGCAGTCGACCTCGACCTCGATCACGGCCATTATGTAGGCGATGGATGCAAGGTGCTGTTGATGAGGAACAATTGCAGAAACTTGCAGCAAACATCAACAACTGCATGACCCTCGATCATGTGGTTCTTGTAACGCTCATGCAGATGTAGTTCAATAACTTTTATCCCCATAATGCAACACACATTGAAAGTTGCTGATTAGCGACTGCCCAATATTGATGCTCTCCAATGCACCCCTTATCTCTGTTGACAACTGAGTGGTTAGCCAAAGCATGGCCCACCCATCCCAGGGTAGTAGACAAATCAGATTACTTGGCCTGCATGAGGAACAAATCAGTGCAGGTGAGAGGGTCCAGTCGATAAGGTTTTGTTTCTAGGGAGACACTAGGCAGAGTGAACTCAGCAACGTTATACCCTAGCATAACAATCATGGGCTGGAACAAAGCACAGTCAATGAGGGTCTAAACACAGAATAAAATACAACAAAACAGAATAAAATACAACAAAACACAGAATAAAATACAACATATGTATAATATATCTAATATATGTATCTCTACAGGTCAAAATGTGTGTTTTATTTGGAACAAAGGGATGAGCCTTCTTCTCATAGAGAAAACTGGAAGTTACTCAATCTGTTCAGGAGACCAGCCTTGTTCAACAATAGATACAAGCTGTCCTATATCCCTCTCCTACAGTACAGAGTACAGCCAGTCAGACCACTATATGTGGCTCATGTACGTGCAACACCATAAATAACAATAAGTATGTTGCCTGTCAGGTAGTGCCACCCTAAATACACACAAAGAATCCCAATTTCACGATGGACACACATATACTTTCAAACACATAAGTACACATAAGTATACTTTTTATATTTTGTATTGAATAATAACACAAAATACACACATGTAAACACACAAATGTGTGTTGGGGCGGCAGGTAGCCTAGTGGTTAGAGTGTTGGGCCAGTAACCGAAAGGTTGCTAGATTGAATCCCTGAGCTGACAAGGTACAAATCTGTTGTTCTGCCCCTGAACAAAGCAGTAAACCCACTGTTCCTAGGCCATCATTGTAAATAAGAATTTGTTCTTAACTGACTTGCCTAGTTAATAAAGGTTAAACATTTTTACACACACTAGTCAGTCTTCACATGTTGCCACAGCTGTAGAGTCATGTATCTCTGATAAGTAAATAAAACACAGATGTGTGGTTCTGTCATGCAGGTGAATACTCAAAAGTCAATTGTCTTGAAAAATCCCCTTCTGTTGAACATGCATTGACTGATATGACAGCAGACTGACTGGCTACATAAGTGTCAATGTCTCTCTCTCTGTCTCTACGTGTCACGTTCCTGACCTGTTTTCCTTTGTCTTGTATTTATTTTAGTTGGTCAGGGCGTGAGTTGGGTGGGTTGGTCTATGGTTGATTTTCTATGTTGGGATTTGGTGTTCGGCCTGGTATGATTCTCAATCAGAGACAGCTGTCAATCGTTGTCCCTGATTGAGAATCATACTTAGGCAGCCTGGGTTTCACTTGTGTTTTGTGGGTGTTTGTTCCTGTGACTGTGTTTGGGCCACACAGGACTGTTTCGGGTTTGTCACGTTTGTTGGTTTTGTATTTTGAAGTGTTTTGTTGATTTTTCATTAAAATATGAACACTAAACTACTCTGCATCTTGGTCCGATCCATGCTCCTCCTCGTCTGAGGAGGAGAACGACTACGACAGCCGTTACAGAAACACCCACCATAAAAGGACCAAGCGGAGTGGAGAAGGACGGCAAGAACAACAGCAATGGGGAAAAGAGAATGGACATGGGAGGAAATCCTAGACGGAAAAGGACCCTGGGCAGAGCCAGAGGAGTGTCGCCGCCCCAAAGCGGAGAGGAGGTATTATGAGGCGAAAGCAAGGCAGAGCGGCTGGAAGCCCGAGAGGCTCACCCAAAAATTATTGGGGGGGGGTAAAGGGGAGTGTGGCGAAGCCGGGTAGGATACCTGAGCCAACTCCCCGGGCTTACCGTGGAGTGAGAGGGCGTCGTACTGGTCAGACACCGTGTTATGCGATAAAGCGCACGTGTCAGTAGCGGCTTAGCCAGTCGGGCTACTTGCGCACTGGTAGGGCTAGGTGGGCCATGAGCGGTGCCATGAAGCCGGCCCAACATATCTGGCCTCCAGTACGTGGTCCTCGGGCCGGCGTACATGGCACCAGCCTTACAGAGGGTGTCCCCGGTTCGCCAGCATAGCCCAGTGCGGGCTATTCCACCTCGCCGCACTGGCAGGGCTACGGGGACCATTCAACCTGGTAAGGTTGGGGAGGCTCGGTGCTCAAGAGCGCGTGTCCTCCTTCACGGTCCGGTATATCCGGCGCCACCTTCCCACCCCAGCCCAGTACCATCAGTTCCGACACCACGCACCAGGCCTACTGTGCGCCTCAGCAGGTCAGAGTCGGCCGTCTGCCCAACGCGCCTGCGCTGCTTGCCTGCTCAGCGCTGCCTGAACTGTCTGCCTGCCCAGCGTTGTCTGAACTATCTGCTGCCCAGCGCTGCCCGTCTGTCCCGAGCCGTCAGAGCTGCCGTCTGTCCTGAGCTGCCCGTCTGTCCCGAGCGTTCAGAGCCGTCCAGCCCAGGACCAGCCAGAGCCGTCCAGCCAGGACCAGTCAGAGCGTCCAGCCAGGACCAGTCAGAGCCGTCCAGCCAGACAGCAGAGCCGTCCAGCCAGGACCAGCCAGAGCCGTCCACCAGGACCAGCCAGAGCCGTCCAGCCAGACCAGCCAGAGCCGTCCAGCCAGGACCAGCCAGAGCCGTCAGCCAGGACCAGCCAGAGGCCGTCCAGCCAGGACCAGCCAGAAGCCGTCCAGCCAGGACCAGCCAGAGCCGTCCAGCCAGGACCCGCCAGAGCCTTCCGCCAGCCAGAATCCACCAGAGCCTTCCGCCAGCCAGGATCCGCCAGAGCCTTCCGCAGCCAGGATTCGCCAGAGCCTTCCCGCCAGCCAGGATCCGCCAGAGCCTTCCGCCAGCCAGGATCCGCGAGCCTTCCGCCAGCCAGGATCCGCCAGAGCCTTCCGCCAGCCAGGATCCGCCAGAGCCTTCGCCAGCCAGGCCCAGAGCCTTCCGCCAGCCAGGATCGCCAGAGCCAGCCAGCCAGGATCCGCCAGAGCCAGCCAGCCAGGATCCGCCAGAGCCAGCAGCCAGGATCCGCCAGAGCCAGCCAGCCAGGATCCGCCCCTCAGTCGGTGCTGCCCCTCAGTCCGGTGCTGCCCCTCAGTCCGGTGCTGCCCCTCAGTCCGGTGCTGCCCCTAGTCCGGTGCTGCCCCTCAGTCGGTGCTGCCCCTCAATCCGGTGCTGCCCCTCAATCCGGTGCTGCCCCTCAGTCCGGTGCTGCCCCTCAGTCAGGTGCTACCCCTCAGTCTGTTACTGCCCTTTGGAATAGTGGGATTGACATGGAGGGTGGATATTGGGAGGAGGCCACGGAAGCGGGGGTTGACTATGGTGGGGGGGGGACCACGACCAGCGCCAGAGCCGCCACCGTGGACAGACGCCACCCAGACCCTCCCCTAGACTTTGTACTGGTGCGCCCGGAGAACGACTACGACAGCCGTTACACTACGTCTGTCTCTCTTTCTGTCTGTCTGTCTGGCTGTCCCTCTGTATGTATGTATGTTATGTATGTATGTATGTATGTATGTATGTATGTATGTATGTATGTATGTATGTATGTTATGTGTATGTATGTATGTATGTATGTATGCATGTATGTAAGTGTCGTGTCTTGGAATCATTAAATTGAAGACCGTTATTTTTATCAAATCAATTCTCTGTAACTATCATTACGTGATTAAACTAATCATGTATATGTAATTAAGTAGGAAGTCGGGGCACCAAGGAAAATCTTCAGATTACAAAGTTATAATTTTCTTAATATAACTTTTCAGATATTTTAATATCTGATCAATTAGTCTTCTAATTAATGAATTATTCCATTTCATTCCAAACGTCATAAATTTTGGTTATTGTCACGCCCTGGCCATAGAGAGGCTTTATTCTCTATTTTGGTTAGGCCAGGGTATGACTAGGTGGGCCATTCTAGTTTCTTTATTTCTATGTTGTGTATTTCTTTGTGTTTGGCCGGGTGTGGTTCTCAATCAGAGGCAGCTGTCTATCGTTGTCTCTGATTGAGAACCATACTTAGGTAGCCCTTTTTCCACCTGTCTTTGTGGGAAGTTGACTTTGTTAGGGCATATAGCCTTTGAGCTTCACGGTTTGTTTTTGTAGTGTTTATTGTTTTTGTTCGGCGTCATTTTGAGTAAATAAAGAAAATGTACGCTGACCACGCTGCACCTTGGTCCTCTTCTGTTAACGGCCGTGACAGAACTTCCCACCACAAACGGACCAAGCAGCGTGGTAAAAAGGAGGAATGGACATGGGAGGACATCCTGAACGGCAAGGGATCCTGGACATGGGAGGAGATCCTGGCCGGAAGGGATCGCCTTCCATGGGAACAGGTGGAAGCATTGAGGAAGGCGGAGGCAGTGACGAAAGCAGAGCGGCAGCGTTACAAGGGAACATGGCTGGCAAGGAAGCCCGAGAGGCAGCCCGCCCCAAAAATTGGGGGGTGGGGGGGGGGGGGTAACACGGGGAGTGTGGCTGAGTCAGGTTGGAGACCTGAGCCAACTCCCCGTGCTTACAGTGGCGAGCGTCGTACTGGTCAGGCACCGTGTTATGCGGTGGAACGCACGGTGTCTCCAGTGCGCGTGCATAGCCCGGTGCGCTACATTCCAGCTCCCCGCATCTACCGGGCTAGGGTGAGCATCCAGCCAGGAAGGCTCTCCAGACCTCCAGTGCGTCTCCTCGGCACAGGATATCCTGCGCCGGCTCTGCGCACTGTGTCTCCGGTGCGTCTGCACAGCCCAGTGCGTCCTGTGCCTGCGCCCCGCATTTGCAGTGCGAAAGTAACCATCCAGCCAAGACGGGTTGTGCAGGCTCCTAGCTCGAGACCTCCAGTGCGCCTCCACGGCCCAGTGTATCCGGTGCCTCTGCCTAGGACAGGGCCTCCTGTATGTCTCTCCAGCCTGGTGAGTCCTGTGCCTGCGCCTAGAATTAATCCTCCTGTGTGTCTCCCCAGCCTGGTGAGCCCTGTGGCAGCTCCATGTACCAGACTGCCCATACGTAGGCAAGGGTGTGACTAGGGTGGGCATTCTAGTTTCTTTTATTTCTATGTTTTATATTTCTTTGTGTTTTGGCGGGTGTGGTTCTCAATCAGAGGCAGCTGTCTATCGTTGTCTCTGATTGAGAACCTACTTAGGTAGCCCTTTTTCCCACCTGTCTTTGTGGGAAGTTGACTTTGTTTAGGGCACATAGCCTTTGAGCTTCACGGTTTGTTTTTGTAGTGTTTATTGTTTTTGTTTGACGTCATTTTGATTAAATAAAGAAAATGTACAATCACCACGCTGCACCTTGGTAATCTTCTGTTAACGGCCGTGACAGTTATCTACACGAACCCAGCCTTTACTATGAATCATCCATACATCAATTGTCTTTKTAATTTACTTACTAACTAAATAATCACAGAAATGCATGCATAAACAAACAAACAGTAGATATGGTTACAAGGAAATGATAGGGAAGGTTCCCCAGTGGGCTCAGACGATATGGCAGCTTGGTGGACAAAGGGAAGTGGGTATGGACTGAYAAGCGCGGGAATTACAAGAGTCACTACACAGTTCATAATTATTAATTGAAATGCTAATCCTTTGCACATGAACGTTCACTCATTCGGGAATAATTGCAATCAATATATATTTACGCTCAGTGTGTCGTCGTGATCTCTGTTGGAATCGTCCGTCTTTCTGTTGGAAAGTTCATCTGATCGTCTCTGCTCCCATGAAGTCTCTCGTGATTTCGATAGTCTCAGAGTTTAACCATTTCCAACCGTGTAGCCAATGCTCCACGTGGTTTGGTTAGGAATTCAACAACCATTACAACCTTAGCTTATACTGAGGTTTTTGGTGGTCTCTACTCAAACCTTCGCTCCCTCAGCTGACCGAGGGTATGCATGGTCTAAAGAGGATTTCTTCAGGTGGGGGTTTTATTTGGAACAGTAGAAAAGGGCTGTCCCATGAGCCAGATCATGGCTGTGCTCACGGGGGTGGGCCAATGACTTAGTTAAACTTAGAAGGGAATACAATTCTCTCACATTAATGGTTCAACATCACCATACATAATTTCACAAATAGTTTCATCTTTACTCATTCATTTTATACAATAATTAGATGCAAACCTCATAACGGAGGCTCCTGTATAAACAGAGTTATGGTAATGTGGCTGTATTGTCTCTCAATGAGGTCACAACATGAAACAAAATGGACCGGGTCGAAGCTGGCTTCTCCACCGACCGTTTACACATTCTCCAAAACATGGATATTGTTCAGTTCTCAAGTTATGTGATTTAGAAGAAGTTCCTTTGTTCTACTGTGAAACTCTCTCTATATACTGCCTGGCCGTGAGGAGAGAGTCTCCTCTAGAAATTTACGACCTGAGATAACAGAACCTGGGTGTAGGGGGAAGAGAGAGGTGGTGAGAGAGAGGGGGATGGTACTCGCTATACTCATGACATATGTATGTATGTATGTATGTATGTCTCTCTCTCTCTATGTCTGTCTGTCTGTCTGTGTGGCTGTCTTAATTTAATTCACGGTTAGTAGTGTGGTTAAGTTTAAAATCAGGTTTTATAACTTTGTGGCTGTGCCAGCTAGTGACCACTCCACAGAGCTGCCTCCAGTACATGAGTAATTTCAATAAATGCCAACCTGCATTACCTCAACACTTTACAGGGTGTGTGATTACTCAGGACATTGCCTGTCCATTCCTGTTAAACTAAAATATATCTGGTACCAGCAAATAGAGCTGTCCTTTTGCCAAGATCACCTATCAGTGGCAATGAAGGAAAGGAACAAGGGAAGGATGCGAAAGGAAGTTATCTTAGAGTATTGGGACAGAGCCAGGGTTTGCCTCAACCATAATAGATGGAAATAGACAGGAGAACAAACGAGCAAGCGAATAGTCAAATGCCATGTTGTTCAACGCCCTGGTAAACAGCACATTCTCAGGTAAGCCCAAAGGCTTGGAAAGCCTCCCAGAGGTGCTTTTATACAACCAGAGCATGAGAGAGCCACTGAGCATGTCATTATTGGATCATCAGTCAGGCTCAAGCCAAACTGACAGTGAAACGAGAAATCTAATGGCTGGACTATCTTTCTGATGCACACAGAAACACATAGTACTGAATGTATTCAAAGGGAAATACAAAAACACACACACACACCTCAGGACATCACAGACATTTCCACATGCTGGAATACAGATCCCTCCCCTCTTTACAGCTCTGGTCAACACAACAGACACATCCACACATTAGAGCTCTGGTCAACACAACAGACACATCCACACATTAGAGCTCTGGTCAATACAACAGACACATTCCACACATTAGAGCTCTGGTCAATACAACAGACACATCCACACATTAGAGCTCTGGTCAATACCACAGACATCCACACATTAGAGCTCTGGTCAATACCACAGACATCCACACAGTAGAGCTCTGGTCAATACAACAGACACATCCACACATTGCCACAAAACGGGCCTTTACTTAACTGTATCTATAATAGGCCTTTACACTTTTGGTGTGGATATGTTCCTATATTCATTGTGTAACATGACTTGAGACCCATGTAAACAATACTGTGTCGATATATTATGACATATTCGATGTTAGAGACGCAACAGATTTAAATACATACAGCATATATTGTGAAAAGCATGTTTTGTACAGCTTAAAGTTATATAGTTACATGCTGAATGTGTGATTAGGAAATGTATTGGGTATGTATATGTGTATCACAGATACGTTTCCCCTGTGGCTGTTTCCTGTGTGTGTGATGAAAGCAGCAGATGATTCTGAGCCTGAATGTCAGAGTGCACAGTCAGTATGTTGACAACAGAAGCCTGGGAAAGTACCCCAACTCGCCCAAAGCAGAGCCAAGAATCCCCCCCAAAACACAAGAAACAGAGATAAAAGACTGCAGCCTACTCAGTCACAAGTGCAAATTTATAACACGAAACTGATACTTGTGTTATCATACAAATACTACCAGATACTACCAGAATACATGCACAAATACAAACATACCCAACTGTAACTCATGGGAACTATTATCAAAAACATGCCTGAACATATTTCACTTTTAGAATTATACACATGTAACAGGGTTGGTTATGTTTCCACTTCCCACTGCAGAAATATGTATTCAATGTTCATGTATTTCTATTGGTTAATGTGTCTATCGTCAGGTACAACACCTATTCAATGTTTCACCATGACAAATAAACAAACATTAAGGAATATAACATTAGCTGCTCATACTGGCCCTTAAGTCACAAGGTAAACCCATAATGCATGACCAGGTAATTTATTTATATTTTTTATTTTACCTTTATTTAACTAGGCAAGTCAGTTAAGAACAAATTCTTATTTGCAATGACGGCCTAGGAACGGTGGGTTAACTGCCTTGTTCAGGGGCAGAACAACAGATTTTTACCTTGTCAGCTCGGGGATTCGATCTAGCAACCTTCCGGTTACTAGTCCAACGCCCACCACTAGGCTACCTGCCACCCCAATAATAATAATAATGTATGACCAGGTAATAATGTATGTCCAGGTAATAGTGTATGACCAGATAATGGTGTATGTCCAGATAATAATGTATGTCCAGATAATGGTGTATGGCCAGGTAATAATGAATGTCCAGATAATAATGTATGTCCAGATAATGGTGTATGGCCAGGTAATAATGTATGTCCAGATAATAATGTATGTCCAGATAATGGTGTATGACCAGGTAATAATGTATGATCAGGTAATAGTGTATGACCAGGTAATAATAATAATAATGATGGTAAAAATAGTTAAATATATTTGATTGGTTGATTGTATCATACCCTAACCAACACACACACACACATACACACACACACAACTTGGCAAATGAATAAACTACAGAGACTGACGCATTGACATAACTGGAAGCAACACACTTTGCTGGGCCATGTGAAGAGCACAGACCTTGTCTTCGCCTTGGTGCAATATCCTCTATCCATGACAACAGTACAGACTGTACTGTTCTTCTGTTTGCAGAGGTTGACAGACTTCAACTACCATGACTTTCAATGCTTCAGACATAGACACACTGACACAACTGGAAGCAACACATACTTTTGCTGGTGCTATGTGAAGAGCACAGCAAAGCTTTTGTCTTTGTCTCAGTTTAATATAATACAGACTGTTCTGTATTCCAACGCCACTTCTGTTCCCTCCTCCTCCTCCTCCTCCTCCTCCTCCTCCTCTAAGCTCGAGCAGGGTGTATTCATTACGTCTTGCAACGAAACCTTTTACCGTTTTAAGAACCAAATGGAAGCAAATAGAGAAAACGTAACAAAACGGGGAGGGACTTACCCAAATGTATCCAATAGAAACTGTAAACTGTTTCTGTTGCAACAGAATTGGCATAATGAATACACCCCAGAGAAAGACGTCTGACTTGGATTAATGCCAGCAAAACTTTTTTTTCTGACTTGCCTTCCCTTATAAGCTCGCTACTAAACATACAAAACAATACACACACACACACACACACTAAAGAGCTCTCATTCACAAATACAGACACGCACGCATCCATGGACACCTTTTCACAGACGCAGAGTTCTTTATGCATAAAACACACTCGCTCCAACTTGTGCTAAGACACACAGACACACTCCTCTCTAACCTGTGAGCAGAGTTGCATTATGAAAGCTCACCTGTTGTTCCACGGCCACATCCTGTAAGGCCTGATTGTCCCGAGTAGCTCGGATCCAGCTGAGTAACTGGCCCATGTTCACCGTCTGTCTGTGTGAGTGTATGTGTCTGACTGTTCCTACTCTGTACCTACTCTGTGAGCTGCAGCATGGTTCCCAGCCTTGATCAGGGAAGGGGAGGGAACAGGGAGAAGGGGCAGGGACAGGGAGCAGAACAGGGGTAAGGGGAAGGGGAGGGAACAGGGAGAAAAGGGGAGGGACAGGGAGCAGAGCAGGGGTAAAGGGAAGGCACACATAGCAGTCAGTAAGACCTGGGTTCAAATAATTTCAAATCGTTTTTCTATCCTTTTTTTTTTTAGCTTGCATGGCTTAAAGAACCAATGAAAAAAGTCAAAGACTGCAAACCCTGCGCATCTGGCACTCAGGTAGACAAAAGTAAAACGCCCAAAAGTATTTAAAAGATGACAGATAGTATTTGAACCCAGGTCTGCATTCAGTAGAGCTTGAGCTATAAAGGGAAAGACTCTGATAGAGGAGTGACACCGCCTGACGACCGGCCACATCTGAGTACCTTCTCAGAGAAGACCGACATGTGTGAGTACCTTCTCAGAGAAGACCGACATGTGTGAGCACACACATACACCAATAAATAAAAATGCACATACATGAACACACCCAAACACACAAATGTGCATACACGCACTGACAGGAAAGAAACCCATAAAACCATAAATTCACACATAAACCTATACAGCAAACAGCCTTATCCACAGAGGAAAAGCACACCACCTCTTCTACATGGAATACAACTCACACAATCACTGAGCAACAAGAGATAAGTTGTGCAAACAACAGGACAAGCTCATTACGTGAAGGAGGAGGAGGCAGGGGCATTTTTCTATCAAAGTGTGGCCAAGTTCAACTTGGACTTTCTAGATTGTGTTATCATAACCACCAATGGTTAGAGGCTCCTGGAAGAGGATAGCATTCCACTGTCGGGAGACTAGCACTGAAATCACATGGAGGAGAATCAAAACAAAGAAGTCACATAGCTTCTATTGCAGTTTCTCAGTAGCTATGCTTAGTTCTTGCGTGTGCAAAGATCTGCGACAAATAGCTCTGTGAGGACTGGGTGTTACCTTTACCTGCCTTCATTCGACTCGCTTGTCTTAAGCAAACAACTTTTAATTT
>NC_036851.1:41731074-41732770 GCF_002910315.2 Salvelinus sp. IW2-2015 | reverse complement strand
GGTCAGAGTGTATTACTTGGTGCAGCGAGCCTTCCATACGGATGGCTAAAAGCTTGGCTAGGATTTTGTAATCACAGTTTAAAAGCGAGATTGGGCGATAGGATCCACATTCCAGGGGGGTCTTTGTTTTTCTTTAAAAGTAATGAAATTGAAGCCTGATAAAGACTAGGCGGTAGCTTTGAGGTGTTAACCTCTTGGAAATAGGGGGCGCCATTTTCACTTCTGGATAAAATCGTGCCCAATTTAAAAGGCCTCGTACTCTGTCCTAGATCATATGATATGCATATTATTATTACTATTGGATAGAAAACACTCTTAAGTTTCTAAAACTGTTTGAATTATATCTGTGAGTAAAACAGAACTCATTTGGCAGGCAAACTTCCAAACAGGAAGTGAAAATTCTGCACTGGGTCTCTGTGAAAGGCATTGCCTATTCAATTGCCTTGTATTTATGGATCTGTATGCACTTCATACGCCTTCCACTAGATGTCAACAGGCAGTAGAACGTGGAATGAAGTCTCTAGCCTTCTTTGGGACCGGATGGGAGTCGTTGGAGTGAGAGGTCAGCCATATTGGTAGTACTTGGCTACGCACTTCGGTTTGTCATATCGTTTTCTGCAATGCGTTAGGTAGACACGAAGAAATGCTCCGTCTGGGACGTTATTGGATATATTTGTGAAAAACATCCTAAAGATGGATTCTCAACTGAGTTTGACCAGTTTATTCTACTTGTATTATGAATTTTTGAATTTTTCGTTCATGCGTAAAATCTTCATGGACACGTGAGCTCCACCATGCTAGCCAAAGTTGCTAATTCGACAGAAGAATTGGACATTCTAAAACAAAACAACGATTTATTGTGGAACTAGGATTCCTGGCACTGCATTCTGATGAAAGTTCATCAAAGGTAAGGGAATATTTATGATGTTATTTTGTATTTTTGTGGACTCTTTGGACTCCAACATGGCGGAGAATGGCTGAGCGCTGTCTCAGATTATTGCATGCTGTGCTTTGTACTAAAGTTATTTTTTTTAAATCTAACACAGCGGTTGCATTAAGAACCAGTGTATCTTTAATTATATGTGCAACGTGTATTTTTCAGCAAAGTTTATGATGAGTATTTCTGTATTTCACGTTGCTCTCTGTAATTATTCTGGCTGTTTTGGTGCCATTTGTGACCATGGCTGCAATGTAAAACCCCGATTTGTAGCTATAAATATGCACATTTTCGAACAAAACATAAATGTATTGTATAACATGATGTCATAAGACTGTCATCTGATGAAGTTGTTCAAAGGTTAGTGATTAATTTTATCTCTATTTGTGGGTTTTGTGAAAGCTATCTTTGCGGTGAAAAAATGGCGTTGTATGTTGGGCTATTGTGGTGAGCTAACATAAATATATGTTGTGTTTTCGCTGTAAAACATTTTAAAAATCGGACATGTTGGCTGGATTCACAAGATGTTTATCTTTCATTTGCTGTATTGGACTTGTGATTTCATGAAATTATATTATATGATATCCCTGTGGCGCTAGGCTAGGCTATGCTAGTCAGCGTTTCTGATGAGGATGATCCCGGATCCGGGATGGGGGGTCCGTAGTTAAGGCACTCTGCAAATAGTCGAGACAAGAATGGGCAAAGCAGACCAGAAAACGTCCTGTAAAATTCGGTTGGAAAACCGTCCGGACCCGGTGA
>NC_036851.1:41671153-41730849 GCF_002910315.2 Salvelinus sp. IW2-2015 | reverse complement strand
AATTTGGGCACACCTCTTTTATGAATTATCCTTCCGTGATAAGAGAAGAGGTAGCGAATTCCAAAAAGTAAAAGATTGTTTCAAACTGTCTGCTAGAGCAACCAGTTTTCCTGAAACAGATTTGAATATTTCTTGTCATTTAACTCCCAAGTAGGTGATTGATCCCGGACAATCTAAACTGAGAACTGTAAAGAGAGGATTTAAAGCAGCTTTGTAACAGCTCACTCTAGTGCCTGGATTCAGCTTGTACCCTGAGATGATCCGACCTTTTAAGAACAGATAAGGCGCGTGGGCAATGAGGTATCAGGGTTAGAGATAAACAAAAGGAGGTCTCGCATATAGCGAGACTTTCTTCTCTGCGTCTTGATATATTCCTTGAATGCATCATTAGAGCGTAGTGCAATGGCGAGAGTTTCGATTGCCAAAGCAAACAACAAGGGGAGAGTGGACAGCCCTGTCTGGATCCGCGGTGCAAGGGAAATAGTCAGAGGAAAGTTGTTAGTCGTACCGAAGCCATGGGGGAAAAATAAGAAATCTTTATCCACGCAATGAATTGGGGCCAAAGCCAAATCTATAAAGGGTAGCTGTTAGGTAATCCCACTCAACGCGGTAAACGCTTTTTTCTGCATCAAGTGAGACCACCACCTCTGGGTCCTCCGACGCTGGGGAGTACAGTATATTCATAAGGGCCTAATATTGAAAAATAATGCCTATTTTCTCAAAAGCCAGTCTGGTCAGAGTGTATTACTTGCGTGCAGCGAGCCTTCCATACGGATGGCTAAAGTCTGGGCTGGATTTTGTAATCACAGTTTAAAAGCGAGATTGGGCGATAGGATCCACATTCCAGGGGGTTCTTTGTTTTCTTTAATAGTAATGAATTGAAGCCTGATAAAGACTAGGCGGTAGCTTTGAGGTATTAAGGCACTCTGCAAATAGTCGGAGCAAGATGGGCAAAGCAGACAGAGAAACGTCTGTAAAATTCGGTTGTGAAAACCATCCGGACCCGGTGATTTACCACTTTTCATTGCGGACGACCTGCTGTTGCAATCTCCTCAGGTGTATATTCTTCTTCTAGACAGTCATGGGTGTCTGTATCAATTGAAGGCATATTTCAGCATTAAAGAAGGAATCAATCAGCAAAGGGTTTGAGGGGTTCAGTGTGTATAGCGGCAGAGTAAAATTGTTTTGAATTGATCATGATCTCTTATGTATAACTTGTGGTGGCACAGACGGGGTCCTTATTAGTGGGATTAACGTGAGGCTCAGATTTACGGATCTGATGTGCAAGGAGTTTACTTGTCCTTGTCGCCTTGTCATACACTCTGTACCGAGCTCCGCAAGAGAATGTCTTCAGCTTGCCTGTAGAAAGCTCATCAATTCAGATTGGAGTAGTTGGCGCTCTTTTAGCAGATCAGAGGAAGGCGTAGCATACTTCTCATCCAATGTGGCTATGGATTCCGCTCAGGTCCCGAAGTCGCTGACGGCAAACTCTGTTTTGGTTGGCCTGTATAAGAAATATTTGGCCACGTAGGTATGCTTTGAGAGACTCCCATATGGTAGAGCAGGACATACCTGGTGTTGAATTAGTTTCTAGGAATAAGGTGATTTCAGAAGAATGAAATTGACAAACTCCTTATCTGAGAGTAAAATGGTGTTAAGACGCCATGATAACACATAGGAGGTCGCTGGGGAAACTCTAGTTCAAGCATAATGGTGAATGGTCAGAAATAACAATACTCTTGTAAGTATTGCCGAAGGTTAGGCAGAAGTTTTTTGTCAAAAAAGAAGTAATCAATCCGGGAGTATGTTTGATGAACATGAAGATAAAAGGAATACTGTCTATCTGTAGGATGTAGGAAACGCCAAGGGCCTCGAACATGGCATATTTCTGAAGAAAGGCTTGGATAAAGTAGGGCACATTTAGATGGGCCTGTAGTTTTTCGGTGAGGACTTGTCAAGAACTGGGGACATTTTGCAGTTGAAATCCCCCCTAAAATCACAAATGAGAATCTAAATTGGTATAGCAGACAAAAAGGAAGAAATGAACTTGTGTCATCCCAATTGGGAGCATAAACACTAGAGCCAAAACAAGAGGGGTAGAAAACAGTTTCCGGTTATATGACATATCGTCTTAGGATCAGCGATACTCAGAAGCTACAAAGGGAGTAGCTTTATCAACCAAAATGGCAGCCCCTCTTGATTTACTAATGAAAGTTGAGGTGGAACACTTTGACAACCCAGTCTTACGCATCCTAAAGTGCTCACCAGTCCTCAAGTGAGTCTCTTGTAGAAATGCAACATTTGCATTCAACTTTAAGTTGTGTTCACACCCTCTTACGCTTCACTGGGTTATTAACCCTTTGATGTTCCACGAAATGTACTTGATCGCTTGTTTCAGCCCCTCGGGCATTCCGTTATACAACCTGTATTAGAGCATAGAATGGAAAAGCAATGAGCGCCCAAAACCCCAGAATAACTTGTCTCAGAGTAATAATGTACGGTGGTAGATGTTTGGAAAAAGTACAGAGAAAAAACAAAAAAGACAGAATGACAACATTAGAACTGAACAATTCAACCCTCCCCCCACCTCCCCCTATCCCAGACAATACCTCCCAAACGAGGTACAAGCCTAAATAGAACATGTTCTCTTTCGCACAGTATGTCTGTGAGAGGTGGCGTCTTAAACCTAAACCCACAGTCCGCTCTTAAAGTCACGTTTTGTTAGGTGGATCAAACAGCAAAAGAGATTAATAATTTTTAAATAAAAAAATAAAAGTGAATCCCTTGTGCAGACGAATTACAAAAGCACCACTTGTAGATGTATATAATTATATTCCCAGTCTTATAACAGGCATTTGGAGAGAAAATAAAGAAAATAAAGAAATGTATAAAGGCTCTCAGCGAAAACAATTTGAAGTAAGGAAATCGTAGTAAGACAATCAAAAATAATAATAATTATTATTTATATATAGTTGTCTAGTTGAATGCTGAGACAGCTTACAACCAAGACCAAAAAACTACGTGTGCGCAAGTTGAACGCTTGCTGGGATAAATGACTCTCAGAACTTTTTAAAATTTAAGTTGAAGACCCAAAAAACGTGTCGCCTCGGGAAGCATTTACTGTTTACTGGGTCAATGCAAACGGATGCAGTAAACAAATAATTCGCCAATCCCCAACTATACAAAATTAGCATGTTGTGCTAAAACATAATTGTCCACAGGTGGGTTACTTACTATCCACAGTTCGCAAGCAACAGTTGCTGAACTATGAGCAAGTTCAAGACTTATTGATGTGACGTTGAATGTGAGAGAGAGCCTAATCCGGAGATTCAAATGTGTAGTCTTTACCATCATGAGATAGCCATAAACGGGCCGGGAATCGCAGTCCGTACTTCACACCTGGATGGTCCCGTAGTAGTCGTCTGGCCTGTCCGAAAGATGCGCGCTGCTGGAAACAGTGGGGGGAGTAGTCCTGGTAGATGGAGAAGCTCTGTCCTTGAAAGCTCAGAGTGGTATTGCGGCTCGTCGGAGAATCCTCCATCTTCTCATGGAAAAAGTGCACTCGAAGAATTATGTCACGGGGCCTCTCCCATCCGGGGCTTTGGGCGCAGCGACGCGTGGGCACGATCAATCAGGGGCTTTTCATCTAAGGCAAGAACATCTTCAGCAGGCCCAGAACGAAATCCGTGGGCGCAGGCATTTCCCGCTGACTCTGGGACTGATACAAGTCTCAGGTTATTGCGGCGAGAGAATTCCTCTAACTTACACAGCTCTCCTTCACCTTTTTCAAATCGCACTAGGCGTTTCACGTCAGCTCCAGGGATGTAGTTAGTCGGAGACATTTGTGAGGAGGTCTCCAGTGCTGCAATCGTTGTAGTGTGCGACGCCATTGTTGTTTTGAGTGATGTGATTGCTGGCACCGTCTCGTTCCGCAGGATGGTTAGATCTGCTTTTAAAGTATCAGAAACCTCCTTTATTCGGGCCTCAATCGTAGCACCACCTCCGTTTTCATTTCAACTATTCAGAGCGTAGTAGTTTGATGGCCTCGAGAATGTTTTTCAGCGCCGCCAGGCAAGCCGCCCCGGGTAAAGTGTCAGTCCCGGGCCGTCAGGCTCGGAGAGGGCGGTGATGAGAGTGTGTCTTGTAGGCCGGGTTTTTCTCAAAGTCATGCTTTTGGCCTTATGTTTGTCGACATGCTGCATTTGAAGTAAAGTTCTTGGTTTTACGGGAAGGGATACTCAAAAATAATATATGAATAAATACGGTTTGCTGCAAAATTCACATAAACTTTAAAAATCCACACGGGAGCAAACGGAAAACACGTAGTCGCACATGGCGTCGCCTCAATCCGAAGAAACATTTTCAACTTCCAGGATTGTTACAGATCATTGTGACATGGGTTGTGCGTTATCAGCTGAAACATGAGGTGGCGGATGAAGGCACGACAACGGGCCTAGGATCTCATCATGTATCTCTGTTCATTTAAATTAGCATCGATAAAATGCAATTGTGTTCGCTGTCGAAGCTTTCCTGCCCATACCATAACCCACCGCCACCATGGGGCACTCTGTTACACGTTGACATCAGAACCTCTCGCCCACAGGCAGATGAGCTTCCTGAGATGGTTTATGACAGTTTATGCAGAAATTCTTCAGTTGAGCAAACCCACAGTTTTGTCAGCTGTCAAGGTGGCTGGTCTCAGACGATCCCACAGGTGAAGACGCCGGATGTGGAGGCCCTGGGCTGGTGTGGTTACACGTCATCTGTGGTTGTGAGGCCGGTTGGACGTACTGCCAAATTCTCTGAAACTGCGTAGGAGGCGGGTTATGGTAGAGAAATKAACATTAAATTATCTGGCAACAGCTCTGGTGGACATTCCTGCAGTCAGCATGCCAATTGCATGCTCCCTCAAAAATTGAGACATCTGTGGCACTGTGTTGTGTGACAAAACTGCACATTTTAGAGTGGACCTTTATTGTCCCCAGCACAAGGTGCACCTGTGTAATGATCAAGCTGTTTAATCAGYTTCTTGATATGCTACAGTATGGATTATCTTGGCAAAGGAGAAATGCTCACTAACAGGGATGTAAACCAAATTGTGCACAACATTTTAGAGAAATGGAAAATGTCTGGGATCTTTTAATTCAGCTCATGAAACATTGGACCAACACTTTACATGTTAAGTTTATATTTTTGTTCAGTATACATCATTGRATGAGACCTTGTGAGAATGTTGGATTGGGGGGATGCTGAGATTGAGCCTTGTGGTGCTTTCAAGAGAACTGGGGACTCCAGGTCAAATCATGACGTCAGTGATCTTCAGGTCGGAAATTAGGAGCTCTAGAAAGACGCCAGAGTTTCCGACTTCTGATTCCGAGTTGGACGATCATTCAAAATAATTTTTCCCATCGAGCTAGTTTTTTTTCAAGTTCCCAGTTGTCTTGAACGCACTGAAGTTGGAAGTCGGAGAGTTCCCAGTTCCCAGTGTCCAATTGTTTTGAACGCAGCATAAAGGCCAATGGGAAAGTTCTGTCTGAACTGAGCTCAGAACTATAACACTAACCACTCGCTAGAATTGCTTACTGTAGATCCACTCCTTCAAAATTTCATTTTCAAATATGTGTGTTGTTTGTCAAGAAGCCTTGTATCAACACTTGTTGGAAAAATAAATGGAAGAACACAGTTGCAGAGCTCATATTACCCCAGGCTTACATGCCAWTACACTTTTCTGAAAGGGCTGTAGAGCTGCTGACACTTTTTGTGAAAAAATAACACTATTTATTTATTTATTTTTACACTTTTTGAATTAGTTTTTTTGTTGTTGCTCTGAAGTTAAATATATTAACTAAGCAGCTTCTGTAAAAGCTGAAGCCAATAGTACATTTATATAACATTCACTCTTAGTTGTAAAAGATATACCAATGATATCATGGCCACCAGCACACTTTAAAATGGCAGGACCCATTGCAACCCAGCTCACCTCCCAGTGTCTGCCCATCAGCACTCAGCACCAACACTCAGCACCATGTTAGTATTCCTCGTCTCTCTCCTCAGCCTGGCATTGGATGCTGAACAGGACCGTGCCAGACCAGGAGGAAGAGCTATCCCAAAAATCCTGCGACATGGGCTGGTACAGCTTTAGCGGACACTGCTATAAGTACGTTGCTTCACAATTGGATTGGGCCGACACTGAATCTTACTGTGTGGTTCAGGAAGCAAACCTGGCCTCAGTGCATAGTGAGAATGAACACAAGTTTATCCAGAAGCTGGTCAAGAGTCAAGACCCTGCAGAGAGGTACACCTGGATCGGGCTGTATGACACTGACAAGGAGGGCAGGTGGGTGTGGTCTGATGGGTCGTTGATGGACTTAATAATGAAGACTGTGAAGACAAACTTTGACCAACTCAAGCTGTGGAATGATTACATGGGCTCCATCCCCTGGCTGTCTTGAGAGTTCAATGCGCAAAATAAATCTTGGTTTTCAATAATAAAGAAACACCTTTTATTGAAAATATTGTTATTTTATTGTAATTATTTATGAATTGTAAACACAACTAAAGAAATATACATTTTCTGAAGAAAATGTGTGTGCTTGCTTCAGTTGTCTTGGTAGTTGAAGTTGTTGTGGTACCATTAAAGTGGAAATCTGGGGTTGGTATGCATTTTTTAAACTTTTAAAGTAGCCATTTATAGTCATTTATTCTTGAGGATTATAACTTATAAATCCCTCATGGGTTTAATTCAACTAACTGTCTCACCCCATCAGAGCCCAAAATATAAACTGGTTTAACTCCAATGTTTGTAAACAGTGTAATTGTAAACTAAAAATGTATAGCTTCAAAACATGGTTAAGATCATTTTGATCTCACGGGTGGTCAGTCCTTGCATCCATAAATTGAATCTATGAATTTGAGAGTGGTTACATTTCTCCAGCCCTATCTCTCAGCTGTTTACCAAAAAAGTGGCGCGGTGACCTCTTAGTTGTTGTTTGAAACGTAGATTACCCTGATGAGATGAGGGTTTTTGAGAGTATTGGCAACAGTCCAATACTGGTCCTCTTGAGCACGAGTCTATAGTGTCTAACAGTGGCCATTGATTGTTTATTCCTATAAAGATACAGGTGCACCACTTATACACACCTGGTTTGTTTTCAGCCAGGGATTGTTTCAAACAAGTGCTCTCCTTGGTAGCTTGTTGGATGTCTCAAATGTAGGCTGCTTTTTCGTAGCCTATACATTTTCGAAACAATGAGTGACAGGGATAATTTTAGATGCTGACAACTAGGAGATTCTGGGAAGCAGAAAGGCTCAGAGATGATGATGTCATTTGTTGAAGTGCCTCTCTTTCCAGGTAATGAAAAGTACTTCATAATAATTGCCATGAAATCCCTATCGTCTTCAATTAGATTATGTGTTTTTATAAAGAGAACTTCATCCAGCTGTTGAGTCATCTACATCTATATGGTAGCAGGTAGCTTTTTTGTGATCTTGTTTTTTAAGCATATTTGATTAGGTTCTGTTGTGTAGGTTTTATTTGGGATCGAAGAGCGTGCCTAGTGAGATAATTCACTGTCTAATTTGATTCGATTTGGAAAAGAAGGCAACTTTCTTGCTTCCACTTCCAGTCTACTGGTAGAACTAAACTATTGGAGGTCAAGAAGACCCCTGTTTCAAAATCTACGTGAATGGACTAAATACATCTAAATCTATTCATCCAAATATAATATAATTGGAATACTGTTTGGCATTAGGGGAGACGGGGGGCAATTGTAACAGTTTTTGTCTTTTACCCTGTCRCTCAGGGACCACTTGAACTAGGACAGCCATTGTTTTATATAAGAAACTGATATCTGTCTCCTAATCATTCATACCATGTATATATCTGTACATAAGATGGTCAGATCACAATATTGCTTTTAATCTGAAAAGTCTGGTCGTTACATTTGCCCCTGTGCAATTGTAACAGTAGTTGGGGTCAATACATCCACTTAAAGGAAAACTCCACCCAAAAACTATATTTTGGTATTCATTTCATTAGTCCATTGTTGACATAGTCCCACATTTTTTTGCTTGTAAACAATCATGTTTTCAAGACATGTAACCATATGATGCAAAATGCATCATACAAGACAAATTTCTGTATTTTGAATAACAGTTTTTGTAAGTAACAGTTTTTGTGACAGTTTGTCTTTTACTGTATAATATGATAATTCATATTCATGAATTATCATATGATAGACAAATGTAATGATTTTGCAAAAAATATTAGTATTTCTTTGTACATAACCAATAATTACAGTAACACCCATGTTTGTGCATGGCCATACATAACATCTGAACAGTCTGATGGTGCCCAGGTTATATCTGTTTACAACTTATTTGGCACTCTACAGGACCCCAAGGCTATCTAAACTTAGTATTTGTATAATTCATGTATAATTTATACAATCTTAATAATCACTTGTTTTCATAATTTGGCAACTTAGCTCAGGGTCATTTTAATGTGTTAAATTGCCCCTAACCCAGCAACCATGACAAAACTTCATGTGCCTAGCAAGAAACAACAATAGTGACACGTCATTCATGTCCATGTTTAGCCAACATACTGTATAGTGAAGACAATTATACTAGTTTGAATTATTGGACATTAATGCTCAGGGCAGTATACAAAAAATACAGCCGGTGGAAAAAATTACTTCCACCCCTAAAAAAATAACATTTGCCCATAAAACTTGCAAATAGTGAGATATTTGTCTGTAACGTTTCAAGCAGGGAGAGAACCTACAGTGGAAAGAAAAAGTATGTGAACTCTGGAAATAACTGGATTTCTGCATAAATTGGTCATACAATTTGATCTGATCTTCATCTAGGTCACAACAACAGACAAACACAGTCTGCTTAAACTAATAACACACAAACAATTACACGTTTTCAATTATACACTTTATTGAACACACCGTGTAAACATTCACAGTGCAGGGTGGGAAAAGTATGTGAACCCATGGATTTAATAACTGGTTGACCCTCCTTTGGCAGCAATAACCTCAACCAAACGTTTTCTGTAGTTGCGGATCAGACCTGTACAATGGTCAGGAGGAATTTTGGACCATTCCTCTTTACAAAACTGTTTCAGTTCAGCAATATTATTGGGATGTCTGGTATGAACTGGTATGATGCCACAGCATCTCAATTGGGTTGAGGTCAGGAATCTGACTGGGCCACTCCAGAAGGCGTATTTTCTTCTGTTGAAGCCATTTTGTTGTTGATTTACTTCTGTTTTGGGTCGTTGTCCTGTTGCATCACCCAACTTCTGTTGAGCTTCAATTGGCAGACAGATAGCCCAACATTCTACTGCAAAATGTCTTGATAAACTTGTGAATTCATTTTTCCATAGATGATAGCAAGCTGTCCAAGCCCTGAGGCAGCAAAGCAGCCCCAAACCATGATGCTCCCTCCACCATACTTTACAGTTGGGATGAGGTTTTGATGTTGGTGTGCTGTGCCTTTTTTTCTCCACACATAGTGTTGTGTGTTCCTTCCAAACAACTCAACTGTAGTTTCATCTGTCCACAGAATATTTTTCCAGTAGCGCTGATCCAGGTGCACTTTTGCAAAATTCAGACGTGCATCAATGTTTTTTTTCGACAGAAGTGGCTTCTTCTGTGATGTCCTCCCATGAACACCATTCTTGTTTAGTGCTGTACGTATTGTCGTCAACAGAGATGTTAGATTGTTCCAGAGATTTCTGTAAGTCTTTAGCTGACACTAGGATTCTTCTTAACCTCAATGAGCATTCTGCACTGTGCTCTTGCAGTCATCTTTGCAGGACGGCAACTCCTAGGGAGAGTAGCAACAGTGCTGAACTTTCTCCATTTACCGTGGACTGATGAACATCAAGGCTTTTAGAGGTACTTTTGTAACCCATTCCAGCTTTATGCAAGTCAACAATTCTTAATCTTGGGTTTTCTGAGTTCTCTTTTGTTCGAGTCATGGTTCACATCAGGCAATGCTTCTTGTGAATAGTAAACTCAAATTTTGTGAGTGTTTTTTATAGGACAAGGCAGCTCTAACCAATATCTCCAATCTCATCTCATTGATTGGACTCCAGGTTAGCTGACTCCTGACTCCAATTAGCTTTCGGAGAAGTCATTAGTCTAGTGGTTCACATACTTTTTCCAACCTACACTGTGAATGTTTAAATGATGTATTCAATATAGACAAGAAAAATACAATAATTTGTGTGTTATTAGTTTAAGCATACTATGTGTGTCTATTGTTGTGACTTAGATGAAGTTAAGAAAAAATTGGATTACTAATTTCTGCAGAAATCCAGGTAATTCCAAAGTGTTCACATACTTTTTCTTGCCACTGTATATGTGCGTATTTTTTATTTATTTTTTATTTCACCTTTATTTAACCAGGTAGGCCAGTTGAGAACAAGTTCTCATTTACAACTCCAACCTGKYCAAGGTAAAGCAAAGCAGTGCGACAAAAACAACAACATAGAGTTACACTTGGGATAAACAAACATACAGTCAATAACACAATAGAAAATCTGTATACAGTGTGTGCAAATGAAGTAAGGAGGTAAGTCAATAAATAGGCCATTGTGGTGAAGTAATTACAATTTAGCAATTAACACTGGAGTGATAGATGTGCAGATGAGGATGTGCAAGTAGAAATACTGGTGTGCAAAAGAGCAGAAAAAAACAAAAAACGACTATGGGGATGAGGTAGGTAGTTGGTTGGATGAGCTATTTACAGATGGGCTGTGTACAGCTGCTGCGATCGGTAAGCTGCTCTGACAGACGATGCTTGAAGTTAGTGAGGGAGATATAAGTCTCCAACTTCAGTGATTTTAACAATTCGTTCCAGTCATTGCCAGCAGAGAACTGTAAGGAAAGGCGGCCAAAGGAGATGCTGGCTTTGGGGATGACCAGTGAAAAATATACTCTGTGAGTTTCATCACTCAAGCTTGTTTCTGTTTCGAGAAATTCAACGTGTTACAATTGCCCCCAGTCTCCCCTATATGGTAAGGATTGTAAACAAGACTCATAGAACAGTCCCATTCTTTCTAATTTCCTCTCCCACCTACCCCTTACCCCGGTCTCTTTCTCTCTCTCTCTCTCTCTCTCTCTCTCTCTCTCTCTCTCTCGCATGGATGAAAGTGTGGCCAGCAGGGTTTTTGTGTAGAGCTCAGACCTGAGCAGGAGGACTGCTGGTATAGGTCTGAGAGGTGACAATAACACTGTGAACCGTGGCGATGGCTTTTACAGATACAGCTGACCTTCAGGCTGTATCTCCTCCACACTGATAAGCCTATCGCTACTGCACAAACGTTGGAGTAATGTTTCCAAGGTCTACGAGCCCCATTGTTGTGTTGGAGGTTGGGTGACATTCAGGGTGACATTTTGACAGCGGTAAATTGTGGAGATATTGTACTGAAAATATCTGTTTGAATCCCAATTGTGGTAGATGCAGATATGTATTGTTTGCTGTTGATTACGCTTTGAAATGCTATCTGTGGCAATTGAATTCTGGGCTGACATCCATCTCTTGAGTCTGCCGCAGTCCTCTCCATTCACCTAACCTGAATGGAGAATCAATGGACTCTAAGGCAGACAGATGTGTCAGTAACTGTCTTTCACACACTGATGCTTGATGATGGCCTCCACTCTGTCCTCTCTTCACATTATTTGCTCAAGTAGCTGGTGTGTTTACCACACACACACACACACACACACACACACACACACACACAAACACACACACAAACACACACGGCGACAAGCGAGGCTTGGCAAGGACTGAAACTGTCACGCCATGACCTTAGAGAGCCTTTTTATGTCTCTATTTTGGTTTGGTCAGGGTGTGATTTGGGTGGGCATTCTATGTTCTTTATTTCTAGGTTTTGTATTTCTTTGTTTCTGGCAGAGTGTGGTTCCCAATCAGAGGCAGCTGTCTATCGTTGTCTCTGATTGGGGATCATACTTAGGCAGCCCTTTTCCTTCCTTCTGTGTGGGATCTTGTTCTTTGTTTGTGTGCAGGGAGTATTCGTTATTGTTTTTGTCCTTTCAAAGTTTCACTTCGTTATTAAATTATGTGGAACTCAAAGAACGCTGCACCTTGGTCTCTTCCTTCCGACGACACCCGTTACAGAAACTGCCTGGACCTTGGCTCAATCTCAACTGGTCATATCAATACAGTTTCTCACTTGCCCCTCAATCTGGATTTCTCTCAGGGGAATCTATATGGCAGGGGTACAGAGGGAGGGAAAGTGTTCACATAACTGATTGGTATTTTGGTCCCTCTTTTGTCTCCTGGCATATAATTGTTTATGCTTTATCTGTCAATTTTTCCAACAATAACATTCATATGCACATATTCTCATGTCCACGCTTCACATGCTCCAGCCTGGTTGGTTGCAGTTTGTAGAACTGTTCCTGTATCAGTTGGTATGAAGAAATAGCCCATGGGAGACAGCAAGGGCTAAGAAAGAGAAAACCTCTAATTATCTCTCTATCAATATCTTACCCTTTTTCCTTTTGTTTGACTCTCTCAATGCACACACACAGCCCCCCGCCCAGTGGTTACTGAGTCCCCATTACTTCCAATCACTTCTTCCAGCAGTTAAGGTGGGACTTGACTAATGGCTAAACCCTCTGTATGGAATCAGGGGGTTCCTTCAGACATTGAGAATTCAACAGGAGCCCCTTTGTAACAACCTCCTTATGGCTCCCTATAGTCTGGCTAACACCTAACTCTTGAAGTCTGGAATGGCTCTTTGATGTTGTCAGCACAATGTGTTGATAATGAAGGGGGTTGTGCTTTTACTGGTTGGCTCTCCTCTGTGTCCTTCTCACTCAAACACCCACACGCACAGCCACACACAGCCCCCAGCGCTGCCCCCTTCCATTACAATGTCTCCATTTTCAAATCCAAACAACGAGAGGTCTCTAAAGAAAAAAAAAACATTTGAGAGAACCAATCAAATCCGGCGCCCAATTCCTGAGCGAATATTGCATTAACAAACGGCCTCCTTTCCAGACCAGTGCGGTTACAACTGTAGACGAGGTTACGACAAAACATGTCTGTATCCAAAGATCGTTCCAAAGCAGGTGGTTCCACAGGTTTGAGTTGATGGATACAACACATTGGTGGTGGATGGGGTGAGCTACCTACCCCCATACAATGTAAAGCCATTGGGAGCTTAGTAAAAGGCAACCAACTTAAACCCATTAATTATTATCATAATTATAAATAGAATGCTAAGGACTTGTTTGTTTTGTGTTTATTGTGTATGTCCACTGTCATTGGGGTAGATATATTTCCTCAGTTACATAAGATGGAGGGACCCCTGAAGATCACCCTCCCTCTCTCTGACTCCTCCCTCCCTCTAACCATCCCTCTTTCCTTTCCTATATCTCCATCCCCCACCCCTTCTTGTCTG
This sequence comes from Salvelinus sp. IW2-2015, assembly GCF_002910315.2. Taxonomy (NCBI): domain Eukaryota; kingdom Metazoa; phylum Chordata; class Actinopteri; order Salmoniformes; family Salmonidae; genus Salvelinus; species Salvelinus sp. IW2-2015. The sequence continues at coordinate 41,717,399 of NC_036851.1, read as the reverse complement.
AGCAGATTGGTTTCTTCCCTTCTATTCTAATCTGGGCATTTTGTCATAGCTCGTTAGGTGAGATATGGGAAGAATTGAATCTGCTCCTTGTGTTGCCGATAAAGCCGTAAGAGAGATGGAGGAGGGAGAGGGAGAGAAGGAGAGAGAGAGAGAGAGAGAGAGAGAGAGAGAGAGAGAGAGAGAGAGGGGTTGCCGTGACAACCACACATCCTTGACGAATGGCATGGTTAAACTAGGAGAAGTAGAGACACAGAGGAGAGGGGAAGAAAGAGGGATAGAGAAAATAAGAAGATAGCGTTTTTAATGAACGTCAGAGAAGGGTTATATTGTGATCCTAAATATGTTTTGGTTGATTTTGGGGATAGAGACTTCAAGACCATCTCTGTCATCTGCCTTTATAGATGTTTATCTAAGTCTCTGACTTTATTACAAGAGTAGCAGTCACCACTGTCTTAAATGTGATGTTTGTGCTATCAACCATACCCATGTAGATTAGCTGCCCAAAGGGAAAATGTAGTGAGGAGTGGGTGTTCTCCAAGCAGCCTACAGACCATGTTGTGGTCTCCATTAGTCTTGCTGCTCTGTAAGCAATAGAAAGGGCACTGAATACATACTGTTAAATGGGGTGTGTGTGTGTGTGCGTGTGGATGAGATACAGTATGTGTGTTGCCTACTGCAGAATGCATATAAATCTAGTGCACAGCATCAAGAACAAAGTCTGATTATGTTATTATAGAAAAAGATGCCACTGCTGGCTCAGTGGGCTGCTAGCAACACCATGATTGTGGGTTCAAATCCAACACAAGTCACATATGCTGAATCAATGTGATACCTGTAATTTGTTTTGGATAAAAACGTCTGCCACAATGACCATGAACTCTGTTAGCAGTAGCACTCTATTCCACAGAAAACAAGCGAAAACAAGTCATTGCTACACAGACGAGCTAGCTGCTGTCCCCCCTGGAGAGTGAGTTTCTAAACCCAGAGGCGCAACATCGCGAGACTTGCGGGGAAGCTTGTGAAACAGATCAAAACAGACCAGACCAAGGTTTGGGGTTTAAAAAGTCAATGAAATAAGTGAAAAAAGTATTCCTTAGTTTATAATTTTCTCAAAATATAAAGGCACAACCTAGATTCGAGACAATGTCTTAAGTAGTTGAACATGTCATTACTCCAACCTCATGGGCCGACTCTCTTCTCTGTATACATCAATGATGTCGCTCTTGCTGCTGGTGAGTCTCTGATCCACCTCTACGCAGACGACACCATTCTGTATACTTCTGGCCCTTCTTTGGACACTGTGTTAACAACCCTCCAGACGAGCTTCAATGCCATACAACTCTCCTTCCGTGGCCTTCAACTGCTCTTAAATACAAGTAAAACTAAATGCATGCTCTTCAACCGATCGCTGCCCGCACCTGCCCGCCCGTCCAGCATCACTACTCTGGACGGTTCTGACTTAGAATATGTGGGACAACTACAAAACCTAGGTGTCTGGTTAGACTGTAAACTCTCCTTCCAGACTCACATTAAGCATCTCCAATCCAAAATTAAATCTAGAATCGGCTTCCTACTTCGCAACAAAGCCTCCTTCACTCATGCCGCCAAACATACCCTCGTAAAACTGACCATCCTACCGATCCTCGACTTCGGCGATGTCATCTACAAAATAGCCTCCAATACCTACTCAATAAATTGGATGCAGTCTACACAGTGCCATCCGTTTTGTCACCAAAGCCCATATAATACCCATCACTGCGACCTGTACGCTCTCGTTGGCTGGCCCTCGCTTCATACTCGTCGCCAAACCCACTGGCTCCAGGTCATCTACAAGACCCTGCAAGGTGAAGTCCCCCTTATCTCAGCTCGCTGGTCACCATAGCAGCACCCATCTGTAGCACGCGTCCAGCAGGTATATCTCTCTGGTCACCCCCAAAGCCAATTCTCCTTTGGCGCTCTACCTGCTCCATTCTCTGCTGCCAATGACTGGAACGAACTACAAAAATCTCTGAAACTGGAAAGACTTATCTCCCTCACTAGCTTTAAGTACCAGCTGTCAGAGCAGCTCACAGATTACTGCACCTGTACATAGCCCATCTATAATTTAGCCCAAACAACTACCTCTTCCCCTACTGTATTTATTTATTTATTTATTTTGCTCCTTTGCACCCCATTATTTCTATTTCTACTTTGCACATTCTTCCACTGCCAATCTACCATTCCAGTGTTTTACTTGCTATATTGTATTTACTTCGCCACCATGGCCTTTTTTGCCTTTACCTCCCTTATCTCACCTCATTTGCTCACATTGTATATAGACTTATTTTTCTACTGTATTATTGACTGTATGTTTGTTTTACTCCATGTGTAACTGTGTTGTTGTATGTGTCGAACTGTTTTGCTTTATCTTGGCCAGGTCGCAATTGTAAATGAGAACTTGTTCTCAACTAGCCTACCTGGTTAAATAAAGGTGAAATAAAAATAATAWTATTTTTTTTAAAGCGGTGGTCAGTGCTGTTTAAGATAAGTGAGGACAAATATATTTTCATGAGCATGGCCTTATTTCTATTACAGCATATGGGATGACTCATACATATTCCATTCACCCAGTTCAATGTAACATTGATAGGTTTAGGCTACTACATGATACTCAAATTTTCCCTATACCCATCATGAGGTTGCTATAACCTAGCCTATGAATGACAGTTTACAACATAGGTGCACACAGGTTGAGAGGCACATTTGAGGTGACACATGGACAGACACATGGACAGTGACACATGGACAGACAGTGACATTCAATACCGTCTTGCACACTTTTTCCTGCATCTAGCTGATATACGGTATAATCATTAGCCCAACAGTTGTAAACAAGCGTTTCTATTGTACAAATTCAGGTATGTTTATCCCCGTTTTGTTCCGTTTGCTTCCGTTTAAGAATTTATTTTTCAACAGAATCGGCGGAATGAATACACCCCTGATCACGCATAAACACAGTACACTTTCATAGCAGCCACGTTGTAGTCTGATAAGAGAATTATGTTCTCCAGGTACATAACCCAATTTAATTATTTTCCTCAGTCTGCAAACCAGAATTTGTAAGATCCTAGTCGAATGAAACAGACGGAGGCCCAGCTAAAAGGTTTATTCACGGGAACGTTCTAAAGTCAAGAATAGAAAACAATTCATTTTATACTGACTTCTCACGCCCACACATTCACACAACCATACGCACACACATACACACAAACATACACACACACATACACACAACCATACACACACACATGTCCTGCTACCCAGCCGACAGAGATTAGTGACCTTGTCCTTGAGACGTGCTCCCCGTTCTCTCCCAAATCTCTAGTCAGGTCGGCACCAAGCTCAGACAGTCTGTGTTTATAATACCATACAGTCATATTGTCTTTACCCTAATTCTGACTAGGACTACACATTTATTGATTATGATTTTATACATTCTAATCAATTCCATACAATTATATGTTTCAGGGCGGAATATTCTAATCATTCAATTAACAGATAATTTTCACCTATCATAGTCCTTCTCACATCTATGCGCTCTCCTCCTCTCACCTTGTCCCTTCAATCGTGGACTTCAATGCACAACACATCAGCTGTATGCGACGAGGCGGGAAAAAAACATTTCCAAGCCAAACCGCTACACACAGCCTACATTGTTGTCACCAAATTAGCTAAAGTAAATTCATAGTCAGCATAGCTAATAGAACTAACGTGTTAGTGAACTCGCTACAATCATGCAGTAACGTTACAGTATACAGTCAGTAAGCAGTGGGCACGGTGGCAATACATTTGTAAAACCAAAAGCTTATTTTGAATTGGAAGAGTTCCAGTGTTGTGTTGGAAAGTCATAGCCAGCTAGCTAACATAGCATCCATCTGTGTGAGCAGGGTGTTTCAGTAGGCTAAACTAGCTAGCTAAGTAAGAGATACTGAAAGTGAAAAAAACAGACAATCTCTCTCTCTCTCTCTATTTCTCGCTTGCTTCTCCTTCATTTTGAAAGAAATTAACTCATTAAACTGTTCAACTACTGTCTTTCTCTCTCTTTGAGTCAACTACTCACCACATATTATGCACTTCTGTGCTAGCTAGCTGTAGCTTATGCTTTCAGTACTAGATTAATTTTCTAATCCTTTGATTGGATGGGCAACATGTCAGTTTATGCTGCAAGATCTCTGACAGGTTGGAGGACGTCCGCCGGAAGTTGTCATAATTAAGTCTATGGAAGAGGTGAGAACCAAGAGCCTCCTAGGTTTTGTATTGAAGTCAATGTACCCAGAGGAGGACGGAAGCTAGCTGTCCTCCGGCTACACCATGGTGCTACCCTACAGAGTGCTGTTGAGGCTACTGTAGACATTCTTTGGAAATAGTGTTTTAATCAATTATTTGGTGACGTGATTACAGTCACAAATGTTTGTTTTATCTGAAAAGGATTGCTTTTTAAGTGTTTTACAATTTCAATTTTTTATGAAATTCACTGAGGAGAATGGTCCTCCCTTACTCCTCTGGGGAGCCCACTGAGCGAAAGTGACAAACTTTCTCTCGTTAAAAACAATTTCATGTCGAAGGAGTGCCTTTGATTTGACGGTCTGCACATGCACAGTTTGGCAGGTTAGACCTGATGACAGTTTCTACACACATGAGCTTAGCTAGCCAACATCACCATGGCATCGCCTACAAGTGGATTTCTATTGGAGAAGCAGTTTTAGCCTATCTTCATACGGTACTGTCTTTTGTGACACGTTGACACGTCTCCTCGGCTGACAGTCTCCAATGAGCCTTAACAGTACAGTCATTTCCTTGTGGCAGGGGGTTCTTCAGCTGTTATGGCTCCACAGACATTCTGTATACCATTAGACTTGGGCTTTCCTTACCTGGAAAAAAGCAATACTGTTAGGTGATAGGGCCTCTAGGGCCGATCTATATACAGGGGGCAAAAAAGTATTTAGTCAGCCACCAATTGTGCAAGTTCTCCCACTTAAAAAGATGAGAGAGGCCTGTAATTTTCATCATAGGTACACTTCAACTATGACAGACAAAATGAGAAGAAAAAAATCCAGAAAATCACATTGTAGGATTTTTAATGAATTTATTTGCAAATTATGGTGGAAAATAAGGATTGGTCAATAACAAAAGTTTATCTCAATACTTTGTTATATACCCTTTGTTGGCAATGACAGAGGTCAAACGTTTTCTGTAAGTCTTCACAAGGTTTTCACACACTGTTGCTGGTATTTTGGCCCATTCCTCCATGCAGATCTCCTCTAGAGCAGTGATGTTTCGGGGCTGTTGCTGGGCAACACGGACTTTCAACTCCCTCCAAAGATTTTCTATGGGGTTGAGATCTGGAGACTGGCTAGGCCACTCCAGGACCTTGAAATGCTTCTTACGAACCACTCCTTCGTTGCCCGGGCGGTGTGTTTGGGATCATTGTCATGCTGAAAGACCTAGCCACGTTTCATCTTAAATGCCCTTGCTGATGGAAGGAGGTTTTCACTCAAAATCTCACGATACATGGCCCCATTCCTTCTTTCCTTTACACGGATCAGTCGTCCTGGTCCCTTTGCAGAAAAACAGCCCCAAAGCATGATGTTTCCACCCCCATGCTTCACAGTAGGTATGGTGTTCTTTGGATGCAACTCAGCATTCTTTGTCCTCCAAACACGACGAGTTGAGTTTTTACCAAAAAGTTATATTTTGGTTTCATCTGACATTCTCCCAATCTTCTTCTGGATCATCCAAATGCTCTCTAGCAAACTTCAGACGGGCCTGGACATGTACTGGCTTAAGCGGGGGACACGTCTGGCACTGCAGGTTTGAGTCCTTGCGGCGTAGTGTGTTACTGATGGTAGGCTCTGTTACTTTGGTCCAGCTTCTCTGCAGGTCATTCACTAGGTCCTCCAGTGTGGTTCTGGGATTTTTGCTCACCGTACTTGCGATCATTTTGACCCCACGGGGTGAGATCTTGCGTGGAGCCCCAGATCGAGGGAGATTATCAGTGGTCTTGTATGTCTTCCATTCCTAATAATTGCTCCCACAGTTATTTCTTCAAACCAAGCTGCTTACCTATTGCAGATTCAGTCTTCCCAGCCTGGTGCAGGTCTACAATTTGTTTCTGGTGTCCTTTGACAGCTCTTTGGTCTTGGCCATAGTGGAGTTTGGAGTGTGACTGTTTAGGTTGTGGACAGGTGTCTTTTATACTGATAAACAGTTCAAACAGGTGCCATTAATACAGGTAACAAGTGGAGGACAGGAGCCTCTTAAAGAAGAAGTTACAGGTCTGTGAGAGCCAGAAATCTTGCTTGTTTGTAGGTGACCAAATACTTATTTTCCACCATAATTTGCAAATAAATTCATTAAAAATCCTACAATGTGATTTTCTGGATTTTTTTCTCCTCATTTTGTCTGTCATGTTGAAGTGTACCTATGATGAAAATTACAGGCCTCTCTCATCTTTTTAAGTGGGAGAACTTCCACAATTGGTGGCTGACTAAATACTTTTTTGCCCCACTGTACCTGATTCAAAGAAGAGCTTTGTGGGGCGATGTGTGTGTGTGTGTGTGTGTGTGTGTGTGTGTGTGTGTGTGTGTGTGTGTGTGTGTGTGTGTGTGTGTGTGTGTGTGTGTGTGTGTGTGTGTGTGTGTGTGTGTGTGTGTGTGTGTGTGTGTGTGTGTGTGTGTGTGTGTGTGTGTGTGTGTGTGTGTGTGGTGTGTGTGTGTGTGTGTGTGTTGGTGTGTGTGTGTGTGGTGTGGTGTTGTGTGGTGTGTGTGGTTCGTGTGTGGTGTCTGCACTCCCAACAAGGAACACTGCATGAAGGAACACTAACTTCTTTGGTGAAACATACATCCTGTGACTGCTGCAGCTCATTTGTTCTACTAAATCCAGGATTGTCATTTTATTATAGGCTACTTTTGACCCTAAGTTATCTTTTGTAACACTTAACATTTAAGTATACAGTACTTTGTCAAGGGTTTATAGTAGTTTCTCTTCCCTCCCTCAATTTTTCCTCCTCTTCTTCCTCCTCCTCCATTTTACATTGTAGCCTACCCTCTGTTCAAAATGAGAGGGTGGATTGGACACAAAAAAATTATAAAAGCTTCAGAAATATTCCTTTGATGTTTTTTTGTGTGTATTTTTTCTTGCTTACATAGCAGTCAATGGACTAATAGCCTCACACAAAAATATGTTTCGGTTTCTAAAATGTCTGAGTTATAGCATCTCTTCCTCTTCGTCCTCTGCAGCCTGTTTTTCAGACTAAAGTATCAGGCCATGTCTGAGTGAGTGTTCTGCTAAAGCAAACAGGTGTTGCTAGGTTGAGGTGGATTACACACCAGATCTGCTCCTATCTTCTATGCTCACTGCCAGGTGAGAAGATGACAAGAGGTCTCACTGCTCCTGAGAGGGCAAGTCTCCACATCCTACCTCATCACTCTAGGCTCAATGTATAGATTTAGTAAACAGTTTCATGTCCAAATATCTGTAATTTCTTCAATGTTGGGGTTAAAGGTCATGTCCACTTCAAATAAATCTGTTTAGTATACTGACTGTCTGTATTGGGCTATCATTTCAATTCCCTCATGAAAGGTCTGAAATGTTGGTTTGTTTATTTGTGGTAGAACATGGAGATCAACAAAGTTTAGCAAAGTTGATTTTGTAGCCTACACAATTCCAAGACGTTCATTAGCCTGATAATAATGATATTGATTGATATTGGCATTTGATATTGATATTTGATTTTGATATTTTATATTTCGGAATTGGGAAAGAAACCAGAAACCCTACCTAGCCATATTATCATGTAAGACCAGCACGTGTACGACTTAATTTATAGAGCAGGCGTGCGGGCGTGAAGGAAAGTTCCCGCCAATGGGCAATTGTTGAGCGCACGCACCTGGACTGAGGGCATCACTCCAATCAGCATGAACAATACGAAGAGCAATTGATATTGCCGCTCGAGCTCAAACACAGCACAATAGCTTGCCAAGAAGTGAAACAACATCAAATAGGACTCTTTTTTACAACCAAGTGAGTTTGACGCACGACGCGCTTCTTGCTTTGATGAGATGAGAGAGCATAGAATTAGCATGAATAATGTGTGAGTGCGCGTTTTAAGTGGGCCGGGTTAATTTAACTCCAATGTCTCTTCTTAGAATAGACTACATTATAATGTTTGCTGTAACTACAGCCACACGTGTTATTATGTAGACGATTGCTTAGCATTGAATAAAACGAAGCACAAACTCATTTGTAAGTGGTTTTAATAGTGGTGGGAATTTTTAATAAATGAATCCATAACAATATACAATACCATACCCTACTTAGCCTACCAAATACCAATAGACTAGGCTACTTATTATAAGCCCCGGCCATAATATGCCTACTTTTTTAATGTAGTTGTTATAAAGAGAAAATTAGAAGGCCTGATCAAGCAAAATTGACTGTTATTCCTTTCCTTATGCCTAGTATTAGGTGATATGTCCAAATTATACAGGCTGTTGTATAAAAGGCTATAATATACAAGCTATATTCAAAGCACACAGCAAATATATATTTCAATCATCCACGTTTTTCCCTGATGGAATAATTTCTCCATATGTTTGCTTGAACCTTGTCCTCGCCCGTGAAGCTGTCCAATACCGTGGTGCTGAAACAGCGTCTACACTCCAGTGATGTGCGCTGCAACATTGCCGTCACTACAGCCTCCGTCGGAGTGAGCTCTCCTTTGGGGTGCTTGTAACAGATACACTTGATGAAAATTGTCAATCTAAGGTATTGAAATTAAGTCGTGGCATTATTTTACACATATCAAAGACGTACATTGCAATGCTGGCATGATTTGTCACACATAGGCTAATAGTCAATCCCCGTTCAAGTAGTGTGGTCTCTGAAAGCTATACTACCTATATTAACCTATTCTTGCTCTTGCATTTCCCATGCACAGCGAAAATAAAAATCCTCGAGAAAACGCAACATAAAAATAATCATTCAGTTTGGGCGTGCTTCAGATGATAGCTACTAGGCTTACATAGACTATGCGTTAGTGAGGCGGGGTTACGAGGGTGGGGGTCTCTTCTATTTAAAAAACGATATTCTTGAATGGGGGGAAAGTAGACTATCACGTAGACTAAACATTAGAGAAGTATGGTGCTACATTTATATTCCTCTGTATGTTTGGTGCACATGCATTACTATTACAGTAGTATTCATTGTCACCCCAACTAGCTTGAATGAAAAAATACAGGGATATTTTTAGATATAACTTTCCCCTCCCCTCTGACGCTCCTTCTCTCCGCGTGTCTCTCTCGGGACTCGAACATAGACCCTACCCCGTGGTATGTATGCTCGTTGACGTCAGAACCGATTCGTAATTTGACGTGTAAATATTCTCGCCCCCTTCCAAGGTTTACTCTCCGATTGCTTTCCTTGATGGTTCAATAAGGCAATAACGCCGTGACAGGTACTCTTTCCCACCCTGCACTTTGAAGGAAAAAATACATGCAAGGCGAACCAATTTATTTAATATTACTTGCGTTTTTGTTTTTAATTTGTTGTCTTGTATGCCTTCCAAGAGCATCAATCAAATATATTTTTAATCTAATCGTATTTTCTCTGAGATGGAAATGAGATGTCGCCCAACAACGGTGATGTGCTGTGCTCTTGCGGTTCTCTGCTCCATCGCTCGTTCCGTGAATGCTTCATTCGGGGACAGACAGTACCTCAACGAATGGGCGGTGGAGATTCCCGGAGGACCGGACGCCGCCAGGTCCATTGCCAAAGAACTGGACTACCGAGTAGTCCGCCAGGTAGGTTAGAGCCACAGCAACGCAGTAACAAGTTCGCTCCACACAATTGTGGTCTTGGAACAGTGTATCTCTTTGCACTATACAATTAATATGCATATTTCTGTGTTCAATTTGGCTCAGTATCTTGTCTTGGTATCAGTATTCCACTTTTTTATTAGTAGTATTCATTCGGTTGTATACAGCTGAAAGCTGAGATGGAGGGTGCCATGGCAGCCTTGTTCCTGATGTTGAAGTCTACACAGACAGCATCCTTACTGAACTTATGCATTAACTGAGATTTAAAAACCGCAACTATTGTGATTGGTGCACTCTGTCAATCATCTTCATAAATCTGGTCAGAGTGAGAAGGGAAATTCAATAGTGTAACCCAGGGTTTCACAAACTCGGTCCTCGTGTAACCTATTAAATGTCCATTATTGGCTTTTTAGTTGTTTTACAATCAGTGTATTTGCGTATCACTGTTACTTTATAATAAGTACATGTATATCATCAAACAAGTACAAACAATTAGTCTATCAATGTATTTTGGCGAAAGATGGGGATCCAATCCATATTTCATGTAATAGACTGTAACAATGACTCATTGTGTGCTGTATACTGATGATAGCCCCCTTCTGTAAATATGTTGATCGCCAATGTTGTAATTTACTTTCTACCTTGTCCAAAACAAACACATTAGGCCTATACACCCCCAGGGGATCTCTCTCTAGTCTACTCAGAGGAAACTAGCGCTCTGACTACACAGGTCAATGGTTAACCTGTGTTTCCATTCAGCCAGGGGGATGGGTATGATACCATTTCAGCTACATAATAATAATAGGCCTAAACTGTGGCTCAGAGTAACTCGTATCCTAGATTAGTGTTATTTTTCTTTTAAGCAGTATCTGTGATTGACTCATTATTTGCACAATGTGCATGCTATTCTGATAAGCACCTTTAGATTCAGTGGGTTTAGCTGTGTTTCTCTTTCCCAGGAAATTGCTAAACAAGGCCGGCTATAAATATAACTAATAAGGAAACTAGCAGGCCTATTGCTGTTGTGGTGGTATTTGCCTTCCTGTCATTATATAATATAATAATTTAATATCATCAGCTGCCCATGTTTGAGAATGATCGAAGGTACTGATTCAACAAGCTGTTCAAGAATTTTAAAGGGAGATGTACTTCCGGGTGTAATATGACCCAAGGCACTTGATTAATATATAATTAATAATTATTGCATTAATAATTGCAGGCAGTCCTATGTTATGGGATTGACAGGAAGAGGATAATGGTATTACATCACCGCTATGAAATATTCAATAACCCACCACTCTCCTCCTGTCTGCAGATTGGGGCGCTAGAAAACCATTACTTGTTTAAACACCAGACTCATCCTAGCAGGACGAAACGAAGTGCCGATCACATCACCAAACGCCTGTCCGAAGATGATCGGGTAAACAGTCCTCTATCTGTAACATTGTCTATGGCCGTGTCTGAAATGGCACCCTATTTCCTTTATAGTGCCATATTGGACACACTGTGTGTCTGTGTCTCTTCTGGTAGACTCCTCTCACGGGTAAATACCTCCAGTTTTCAGAATAAAACACCTGCGTGTGTGAATTAGCTAAGTAAGCGAATATACAGCATAAACCTAAATATGGCAGAATTCTAATATCTCTCTGTCTCTTTGGGCGTCAAGGTATCATGGGCGGAGCAACAATATGAGAAGCGGCGCAGTAAGCGGGCGTCACTGGGGTCATGCCGGGACTGTCCGGTGGACGAGCTGTTCAATGACCCCATGTGGAACCAGCAGTGGTACCTGGTAAGTCCCAAAGAACCACATGTTCCCATATGTTTCCTATAAGTCATACCCAGTGAGTAAAATTACACTTTGAACAGTCTAGGTTATTTGGTTGTCTGTGTGGTTATTTGGTTGTCTGTGTGGTTATTTGGTTGTCTGTGTGGTTATTTGGTTGTCTGTGTGGTTATTTGGTTGTTCTGTGTGGTTTATTTTGGTTGTCTTGTGGTTATAATGGTTGTCTGTGTGGTTATTTGGTTGTCTGTGTGGTTATTTGGTTGTCTGTGTGGTTATTTGGTTGTCTGTGTGGTTATTTGGTTGTTTGTCTGTCTGTGTAGTTATTTGGTAATTTCTTGTCATGGTGGCTAATAGCCAGGGCCAGAACTGAAACGCTGAATAAACAGCAATCTAAAATATGTTTTCTGACCCGACTATCAGTGATGTCAGTTCAGATCCGGCTGGTGTCTGCTGCTGCCTTCTGTTTGACCTGATTCACAAACACAATCCTAGCCTGGTCCCAGATCTGCTTGTGCTGTCGTGGCAATTCCTAATGGTCATAGTCATTGARTATTGGAAAGACAGCACAAACAGATCTGGGACCAGGCTAACACAATCCCAGAGCCCCTGAGATTCAGTACTGGCAGGGACGGACAGCTTCCTCACAAGCCTTTTAGAGAAGTGTGTATAGCACCAGTTCATTAGAGGTCTTGCGTAAGACTTAGATTTATTGATGTTGTTGCCTATCACAATTAGGATCTGTCCAAATGAAAGGAAAGCCTACATGTGTGAGGAACAGCATGTGTCTATATTGCCATGCACGTGTGTGAGGATGAGACAAATATCTTCAGCGATCACGCATGAATATGTATGTGCGAGACTTGAGAAATGTGAAAGAAAGGTTTTAACTCTGCAATAGTCAAAGGAATTAGTAATCATTCAAAATCCCAGTAAAAAGACCCATTTGTTTAATTGAACATGCTGGCCTGGCAGGAGATTGTAAGGGAACTCACTCTCTCCAACCATAATCCAGTGGAACGGAAAAGGCTGTCACACATTAAGACCCAATTTAGCCGTACACAATGGCTATTTCAGCCCACTGAGGCCAAGCCAGTGGAGGATAGTGTCACAGCTATGTATTCCCTACCAGATACATTACAGACACATCCACTTCATCCTGTGTTTAGGATTAGGCTGAACCAACCTATTCTCCATTTTTACTATTTTATTCTATGTCATTACTTTTACAGGTTGTGTTATAATTGCGTGCCAATAGGATTTTGCTAACATTGATACGCTATTATGGCCCCCTTGCAATTATTGTGAGAGTGGAGAGAACTTTTGTAACGGTATTTGGTCATTTATTAAATGCAGCGAGTCATTATTTCTAATTTTGTTATTTGTTTTCCATGGCAGCAGTGCTGGCTAAGTCAACATCTGTTATCTCATAATGATAGGACATGTGTGTGCGCACGTGTGTGTGTGTGTGCACGTGTGTGTGTGTTTGAGTATGTTTACGTGCGTCAGTGTGTGTGTTTGAGTATGTTTACGTGCGTCAGTGTGTTTGAGTATGTTTGCGTGCGTCAGTGTGTGTGTGTGTGTGTGTGCGCATGGGCGTGTGTGTTTGAGTATGTTTACGTGCTTGTGTGTGTTTGAGTATGTTTACGTACGTCAGTGTGTGTGTGTTTTAGTATGTTTACGTGCATGTGTGTGTGTTTGAGTATGTTTACGTACGTCAGTGTGTGTGTGTGCACGTGCGTGTGTGTGTGTTTGAGTATGTTTACGTGCGTCAGTGTGTGTATTTTGTCCATTCTTTCTATGTTCCCTGAACTTAATGAACTGAGTCACTCACTGTAGGACATAAGAAAATATATCCAGATGGATCCTTTTTACTCATCTGGGCTGATGACCCTAATTGAATTGGTCATGACGTGCTCGTTTATGTCTGCCATTGAGAGGGCATAGCTGACAAACACCTACACCTGTCCACTCATTTGTTACAGCCCTCTGATTGGTCTAGGCCAGCCCTAGGGACTTTCAGTCAGGGATATCAAATATGAAAGAAAGATAAATAAATAATGAAATAGTAGTAATCCCCAAGGGAAAATATAAATAAGGGTGTGTGTGGGAGGACATAAAACGAAGGATAGAGGAAGAGAGATAAAGCTAATGAGGGATATCAAGAATGAGATGGAAGTTGAAGGGAAAAAAGTGATAGTGAAAGGAGAGGAAATAAGGAGTGCGTAGAGAGGCAAAAGGGCAGAGGGAGGAATGAAGAACATGACGTGGACAGTGGGATGGAGGTACTGATGGATTGAAGAATTGAAGGGGGGTTGGAGTGAGGCGAAGAAGGCAGTGAGGGAGAAAGACATAATGGAGAGAAGGAGGGATGGAGAGAAGGATTGTATGGAGAAAGTGATGTTTAGAGAGGGAGATGGAGAGAGATAGAGATTATAGGAGTGGGTGACTGCCTGATAATGCAATCAAAGGAGTGACTCATAATACATTTAGATTACTCCCTCTGTCAAGAGGTGTGTGTGTGTGTGTGTGTGTGTGTGTGTGTGTGTGTGTGTGTGTGTGTGTGTGTGTGTGTGTGTGTGTGTGTGCAGGTTTCAGTTTGTACACGTACTGTAAGCGTGTGTGGATGCCGATGTGTTTGTTTACTGTAAGTGTCCATTCTAAATGTTTGCTTGTGCGTGCGAGCAGGGCTGTTTGGAGCCCACAGCTTACGTGTCAGTCAATAGATGAGTCATCCAATACGATACCAAGACAAAGGAGCTACAGAAGCCGTCAACAGGACCGCACAGCCTGATTTCTTACAGAATATTTGATAGTCTGACACATTTATACGTTTTGGTCATTTGGTAGGATATCTATAGGGGGAAAATGTTGTACATTTTATTGTTTTGTCAACTGTCCCTGTTGTAGAAATGAATGGTGTGGTATCTGTGTTGTAAGGATGAATCGGAGGGTTTTGATGATCATTCAAACGGAGTCAGTCTCCAGTCTCCCACTACCACCCCCCATCTCTTCACTTCCTCTAGTAGTCGGAGAAAAACAGAGAGAGAGAGGGAAGATAAGTGAGACGGCCCAAAAGAGAAGAGAAATGGGAAAGAAAGAGGGATCAAGAGAGAGAAAAATAGAAAGGGGGGGTGCAAAAGATATAGGAAGAAGTGAGATAGGAGAAGAGGAGAAAGGACAGAGAGCAAGAGAGAGATAGAGAGATCACAGCGATGACTCATTGCACTGGGTGGCGTTCTGCAGTGTCTGTGCATAATGCGGGAGGGAACACAGCAGCTCCAAGACTTTCCTAGTCTTTTTTTAGTCCCTTCTCCTGCTCTGAATCATCCCATCTCCCCTCAGGGAGGACCGCTGCACTCTCACTCCCTACTGATTAGCCAATTAACACTAGTTGGGTACCCCAAACATATACACATACATTTACATGAAATACATTAAAGGTATCACTGATTAGACAGAGGCTTGGTAGAGGTGATAGAGGCTTGGTCTCGCACAATGACACAATCATGAAGTATTATTGTTTTATTACGCGTTGCAAGATTCTCAACCTTAGTGCGGTCTTCAGTGATCCACTTAGTTGAGTAATTTTGTTGGATTGAAGTATTAACCTGCATGCTCTCTACGCCAAGGGTTTCCTACTGTAAGTGGTCAAGAGAGTGGACTCAGCCAGGACAAAGAAAGCAACAAGCTGATCATGAATTCCTGAAGGTCAACTTTGGACATGACAGCCTCCATTAGCGAAGATGGAGCTAGCAAAGCGAGGTGGCCATCTTCAGTTGACCTTTCTCCATTGTTTTGGATACTGGCCTATGATACTTGATATTCACAGACGCAATTTAGTTGAAGTACCTCACTCTTAAGGCACCACAGCTGTGCTGTTCTTTTTCCATTATTTGCGTTGTATGGGAGCTACTTCCTATATGTAAATCCAGTGCCAATGTCATTAGATCTTGTCTTAAAGGGATACTTCAGGATTTTGTCAAACTACACTCAGAGACATAAAATGGTATCCATGAGTTTATCTGACTCTGGGGAAGTAGATAAAGGGCCTTGTTGCCAAAATCCCGCAGTATGCCTTTATTGCTTAATGTACTGTGCACATGATTTAACTACAAACAACTTAAACTACTCTCCCTCTCCTTCTCTCTCTCCTTCTCCTCTTCCCCCTCTGTGTCGGCCATTCCAGCAAGACACTCGGACGTCGTCCTCCCTGCCCAAGCTGGACCTCCACGTGATTCCTGTGTGGAAGAAAGGGTTCACAGGAAAAGGAGTGGTCATCACCGTGCTGGACGACGGTCTGGAGTGGAACCACACTGACATCTACCCCAACTATGTAAGACCACGTTTCCACGGCAACAGACATCAGTAAGGGAGAGCGTTCCCATAGCAATGTCGGTGACACTTACACAGCCATTCATGAAGCACTAATAAGCAGTAATAAATTGCTATATGATAGGTGGTGATGACGGTTGTATAGTGTGCATTGAGGACAGAACTGGAGTTATTGTGGTTCTAGATTATTATGTAGTTGCTGCGTTGACAGATATAATACTTGGCTAGTATAACTGCAAAGTTGTCTTTAGCATTTATCAAGGTTTTTCCTCAAGTTGGTTAAAGGTTATAGTGAAGAAGTCTTAGCTAGTGACTATTGTGTTTGCACATTTTGAAAAAGTTTCTGTTAAAGTTTCAAATAATCAACATTTAGGCCGCCAAACCCAATTGCAAGTGAGACGATGACTTTGAACACTATTTTTGGGGGGTCAGGTGTTTTTTTTTTATGAACCAAAGCTCATTAGACAGTCATGTTGGCACATTTCTCAAATCTTGAAATGAGAGGAAATCTGTGAATCTTGAGATTTCTGCGTTTTGGTGGCAAACAGTAATTTCTCTGTCTGACACCAGGCATTGACAGACTAGCACTAGAATCTCCATACAGAGAGGCAGATTGTGAGAGAAAGAAAGACAGAGAGATAGAGAGAGGGGGAGGGAGAGGAAGTATGACAACAAGGCTGATAGAATAGACTCTGGCTATAATTAGCATGGCTGTGATTAATCAATGGACTCAAGTGAGACGCCCATCCATCTTCACTCATCGATGCCCTCTGCTTTCATTTGCATAATTTTCACAGATTCATTCTTGCCTTAATTGACACTAAAAGTAATTTTCTTGCGCTTATTTGTTTTCTTGTACATTAGAGCAGACTGGTTTTAATGATTCTGATTCAAGTGTAAAACTTTTGAATTATTAGATGCATTGTCCACACGCTCATTTTAACTGCAGATTATATTGTCTTGTTCAGTTACTTCAACCTTTTAGCAATAAACCTTAAAGACAAAGACATATTGACAAATGTTATACATTCCCCTCTCTCAAACCAAATGGCTTTGTTTCAGCCCTAATTTCCTCCATGTTCCTCTTGTCTGGTGTTCAACCATCCATAGATGTTATTTACAGTCCCTCTCAGTGACAATAGGTTGGCCCTTGGTCTAGTAACCTGTTAAGTGGGTTGCCAGATTGGGTTCTGAATCCTGTTGTGATTTCCCTGTCTCGTCCTTATCCAGGACGCAGCAGCCAGCTACGATTTCAATGACAACGACTCTGACCCCTTCCCCAGGTACGACTCCACCAATGAGAACAAGTAAGTTGGTTATTTATTTCAGGGACATACCTGATATCATGGCTATTTGTGACATATGGGAGAGGTGTGTAGGACTTTCGCACACATTCATCTGTTTTCAAACCATAATTTGTATATTCATGATTTACATGCATATTTAGCATAGTATCCAATCAAAATGATCATGACTCCAGTAGTAATAGAGAATGTTATTCATCATGGATCGGGTCCCATGCAGTCTGAAGGCCGCCATAAAACCCATGTAATTCACTTCCTAGTTACAGCATCCTCTCTGTTGATTAAATAACCATATCAGAAGGGGGCAGGCTTACAGTAACACCCTAACACACACAAATCTAACAAGTAATCTAACAATTCCCCAACAACTACCTAATACACACAAATCTAAAGGGATGAACGAGAATACGTACATATAAATATATGGATGAGCGATGGCCGAGCGGCATAGGCAAGGTGCAGTAGATGGTATAAAATACAGTATATACATGTACATGTGATATGAGTAATGTAAGACATGTAGACATTATTAAAGTGGCATTATTTAGAGTGGCATTGTTTAAAGTAACTAGTTATCCATTCATTAAAGTGTCCAGTGATTGGGTCTCAATGTGGGCAGCAGCCTCTCTGAGTTAGTGATTGCTGTTTAGCAGTCTGAAGGCCTTGAGATAGAAGCTGTTTCTCAATCTCTCGGTTCCAGCTTTGATGCACCTGTACTGACCTCGCCTTCTGGATGATAGCGGTGTGAACCGACAGTGGCTCGGATGGTTTTGGCCTTCCTGTGACATCGGGTGCTGTAGGTGTCATGGAGGGCAGGTAGTTTGCCACCGGTGATGCGTTATGCAGACCGCACCACCCTGTGGTTGAGGGCGGTGCAGCTGCCGTACCAGGCTGTGATACAGCCCGACAGGATGCTCTCGATTGTGTATCTGTAAAAGTTTGTCAGGGTTTTGGGTGACAAGCCAAATTTATTCAGCCTCCTGAGGCTGAATAGGCGCTGTTGCGTCTTCTTCACCAAACTGTCTGTGTGGTTGGACCATTTCAGTTTGTCTGTGATGTGTACGCCCAGGAACTTAAAACTTTCCACCTTCTCCACTGCTGACCCTTCGATGTGGATAGGGGGGTGCGCCCTCTGCTGTTTCCTGAAGTCCACAATCATCTCCTTTGTGTATCAGACACACACAGATGATCCAACTGGAGCTGTTGATGTAAAATAATGTTATAACAGTCATATCGATAGGGTTCCTCGCTGATTTGCTTTATATATTACGGTAAATGTGAATTTTAAAAAAAGCAATACATTTCCCTGGGAATCTATAGACTGATCAATTTAACATTTACCGGAAAATGCTGTATATTGAATTATTCTACTACATGTCCATGAGATCTAGCCTGCGAGCCATATACCTCGTAACTGAAATGCATTCCAGGTGACTACCTCATGAAGCTGGTTGAGAGAATGCAAAGAGTGTGCAAAGCTGTCATCAAGGCAATGGGTGGCTACTTTGAAGAATCTCAAATATAAAATAAATTTGGATTTGTTTAACACTTTTTTGGTTACTACATGATTCCAAATGTGTTATTTCATAGTTTTGATGTCTTCACTATTATTCCACGATGTAGAAAATATAAAAAATAAAGAAAATCCCTTGAATGAGTAGGTGTGTCCAAACTTTTGACTGGTACTCTATATGTTGTACTGTAGGTTATAGGTTAGTGTGTGGGTCAGTAAAAGTAGTTCACCAGAATGAAAGTCAGGCTATCGACTAAACCTTTCCACTATCTGCCATTGTGCCTGGTAGTGTTTGCTTGGGTGGTAGATCCCATAGATGTAGAATTACAATATTAGAGAGAGTATAATTATAGTAAATCTATTTATATGATAGATCCTAACCATAACAACTGAAAAGAGCCCATTTTACCTCTGACAACATCACATCGTCGGAATTTGATTTGAAGCCGAGGGAGAGAGAGAAAATGGCTTCATCTGTTGGGAAACGTTAAAATCACACAGAAAACCACTTACTAAAACCCTCAATGTTTCAATGCTCCTTCCTCTCTCTCTCTCTCTCTCTCTCCTTTAAATGGGGACTCACTCTATAACAGCTGTGAGGATTACACACAAAAACACACACACTCAACCCACTCCACTACCCACCCACTCTTTTGTTGTCAATCTAC
The DNA here is from genome assembly GCF_002910315.2 of Salvelinus sp. IW2-2015. Taxonomy (NCBI): domain Eukaryota; kingdom Metazoa; phylum Chordata; class Actinopteri; order Salmoniformes; family Salmonidae; genus Salvelinus; species Salvelinus sp. IW2-2015. Next base: position 41,697,945 of record NC_036851.1, on the reverse strand, counting down.
TCTGGGAGCTCTCTGTATAATTTAGACTCCAGCAGCAGGCTGTTTATTGTCTCTTATAAGCATGCCAAATGACATGAAACCAAAGGGCCTTTCATTTTCAATTGACAAGATTTCCCCTCAGTATCAATATTTTCGATGGTAAGTACATAATGAGATGAAGGATCTTCGGTAACCAAAACCGAAGTGAATCGAGTGATGCTGGCACTCTTCCAGAGGTTTTATGGTGGATCGGCAATGTTTTGATGAGATTTTAAAGCTTACTGTAAGCAATACTGAGATTTACCATAAACCAGTTCACAAAAGTTTGGATCAGACTGGTGTATTTTGAATCCACTGCTACGTGTATATGAAAATATAACTTCATTCCGTTAGGGACAGATTGTAAAGAAAAAGTTATGTTTAGTTGTAATTGTGTGTTCTGTTTCTGTATGTACTCAGGCATGGGACCAGGTGTGCCGGTGAGATCGCCATGCAGGCAGACAACAATAAATGTGGAGTCGGGGTGGCGTACAACTCCAAAGTTGGAGGTAATAGATGTAACGCAAGCACACCTGGTGTGTGTGTGTGTGTGTGTATCTGGGTGACCCACACAGCAGCTGGAAGGGAAGTTGTCCTGGTGGCAGCCTACTTTTTTGAGTGGATGATTACGCAACACCACTTTACCAAATGACTGAGCAACAATTGGGCACCTGTTCCACAGAGGAGGTAGCTAAAAAAAAAATCTATCAGATCTTTAAGTAGGCCTACACCAGTTAACCAATTGTGCTATTGTGTGGTTTTTTTCTGCGTTATTTTGTACATAATGTTTTGTACATAATGTTTTGTACATAATGTTTCTACCTCCATCTCTAATGACCGAAAAGAGCTTCTATCAGGAATCAAGGTAAGACCCAGATGCAGACTGTCGAAGTATGTTAATGTTTATTGTGGCAACAGGGGCAGACAAAGACAGGTCAAGGCAGGCAGGGGTCGAAAATCGAGAGTAAGGCAAAGGTACAGGACGGCAGGTGGACTCAGGGTCAGGGTCAGGCAGAGTTCAGTAATCCAGAGGTGGAGCAAAGGTACAGGATGGCAGGCAGGCTTAGGGTCAGGCAGAGAGGTCAGGCGGGCGGGTACAGGGTCAGGACAGGCAAAGGTCAAAAACCAGGAGGACTAGAAAAGAGAAACGATAGGAGCTGACAGGAAAAACTCTGGTTAGCTTGAACGAACAAAGCGAACTGGTAACAAACAGACAGAGAACACAGGTATAAATTCACAGCGGATAATAGGGAAGATGGGCAACACCTGGAGGGGGGTGGAGACAAGCACAAGGACAAGTGAAACAGATCAGGGCGTGACAGCTTCTAGATATCAGGACAGCGATTACTCACCTCGTACTGGAATAAGATTTTTTCTTTAATGAGTCGGACACAAAGGATTTACTTCAGACAAGGTGATTCGCATGAGAAAGAGATGGAGATATCGGGGACGTAGGTGGGGTGCCTTGTTAGGATCCGACGGCGAGTGGGTAATCTGCCTCTACCATCAGTACTACTAGCCTACGTACAATCATTGGATAACAAAATAGATGAACTACGATCACGCATATCCTACCAACGGGATATTAAAAACTGTAATATCTTATGTTTCACCGAGTCGTGGCTGAACAACGACATGAATAACATACAGCTAGCAGGTTATACGCTGCCTCCGGTAAGACAAGGGACGGCGGTCTGTGTATATTTGTAAACAACAGCTGGTGCACGAAATCTAATAGTAAGGAAGTCTCGATGTTTTGCTCACCTGCGGTAGAGTATATGATAAGCTGTAGACCACACTATTTACCAAGAGAGTTTATCTATATTCTTCGTAGCTGTCTATTTTCCACCACAAACCGATGCTGGCACAAAGACCACACTCAATGAGCTGTATATAGCCATAAGCCAACAAGAAAACGCTTATCCAGAAGCAGAGCTCCTAGTGGCCGGGGACTTTACTGCAGGGAAACTTAAATCAGTTTTACCTCATTTCTATCAGCATGTTAAATGTGCAACCAGAGGGGAAAAAAAACTCTAGACCACCTTTACTCCACACACAGAGACACGTACAAAGCTCTCCCTCGCCCTSCATTTGACGCAGATGCTAAGCTACAGGACTGTTTTGCTAGCACAGACTGGAATATGTTCCGGGATTCTTCCGATGGCATTGAGGAGTACACCACATTAGTCACTGGCTTCATCAATAAGTGCATTGATGACGTCGTCCCCAGAGTGACTGTACGTACATACCCCAACAAAAAGCCATGGATTACAGGCAACATCAGCACTGAGCTAAAGGGTACAGCTACCGCTTTCAATGAGCGGGACTCTAACCTGGAAGCTTATAAGAAATCCCGCTATGCTTTCCGACGAACCATCAAACAGGCAAAGCGTCAATACAGGACTAAGAATGAATCGTACCACACCGGCTCCGACGCTCGTCAGATGTGACAGGGCTTGCAAACTATTATAGACTACAAAGGGAAGCACAGCCGCAAGCTGCACAGTGACAAGAGCTTACAGTGGCTTGCGAAAGTATTCACCCCCTTGGCATTTTTCCTATTTTGTTGCCTTACAACCTGGAATTAAAATAGATTTTTGGGGGGTTTGTATCATTTGATTTACACAACATGCCTACCACTTTGAAGATGCAAAATATTTTTTGTGTGTGAAATAAACAAGAAATAAGACAAAATAAACTAAAACATGAACATGCATAACTATTCACCCCCCCAAAAGTCAATACTTTGTAGAGACACCTTTTGCAGCAATTACAGCCGCAAGTCTCTTTGGGTATGTCTCTATAAGGTTGGCACATCTAGTCACTGGGATATTTGCCCGTTCTTCAAGGCAAAACTGCTCCAGCTCCTTCAAGTTGGATGGGTTCCGCTGATGTACAGCAATTTTAAGTCATACCACAGATTCTCAATTGGATTGAGGTCTGGGCTTTGACTAGGCCATTCCAAGGCATTTAAATGTTTCCCCTTAAACCACTCGAGTGTTGCTTTAGCAGTATTCTTAGGGTCATTGTCCTGCTGTAAGGTGAACCTCCGTCCCAGTCTCAAATCTCTGGAAGACTGAAACAGGTTTCCCTCAAGAATCCCTGTATTTAGCGCCATCCATCATTCCTTAAATTCTGAACAGTTTCCCAGTCCCTGCCAATGAAAAACATCCCCACAGCATGATACTGCCACCACCATGCTTCGATGCTGTTCTCAGGGTGATGAGAGGTGTTGGGTTTGCGCCAGCCATAGCGTTTCCTTGATGGCCAAAAAGTTCAATTTTAGTCTCATCTGACCAGAGTACCTTCTTCCATATGTTTGGGGAGTCTCCCACATGCCTTTTGGCGAACACCAAACGTGTTTGCTTATTTTTTCTCTTTAAGCAATGGCATTTTTCTGGCCACTCTTCTGTAAAGCCCAGGTCTGTGGAGTGCACGGCTTAAAGTGGTCCTATGGACAGATACTCCAGTCTCCGCTGTGGAGCTTTGCAGCTCCTTCAGGTTTATCTTTGGTCTCTTTGTTGCTTCTTAATGCCCTCCTTGCCTGGTCCGTGAGTTTTGGTAGGCGGCCCTCTCTTCGCAGGTTTGTTGTGGTGCCATATTCTTTACATTTTTTATTAAGGGATTTAATGGTGCTTCGTGGGATGTTCAAAGTTTTGGATATCTTTTTATAACCCAAACCTGATCTGTACCTCTCCACAACTTTGTCCCTGACCTGTTTGGAGAGCTCCTTGGTCTTCATGGTGCCGCTTGCTTGGTGGTGCCCCTTGCTTAGTGGTGTTGCAGACTCTGGGGCCTTTCAGAACAGGTGTATATCTACTGAGATCATGTGACAGATCATGTGACACTTAGATTGCACACAGGTGGACTTTATTTATCTAATTATGTGACTTCTGAAGGTAATTGGTTGCACCAGATCTTATTAAGGGGCTTCATAGCAAAGGGGGTGAATACATATGCACGCACCACTTTTCACTTCATTTTTTGAAACAAGTGATTTTTTTTATTTCACTTCACCAATTTGGACTATTTTGTGTATGTCCATTACATGAAATCCAAATAAAAATCAACTTAAATTACAGGTTGTAATGCAACAAAATAGGAAACACTCCAAAGGGGATGAATACTTTTGCAAGGCACTGTACCAGATGAGCTAAATTACTTCTATGCTCGCTTTGAGGCAAGCAACACTGAAGCATGCATGAGAGCATCAGCTGTTCTGAACGACTGTGTGATCACGCTCTCCGTATCCGATGTGAGTAAGACTTATAAACAGGTCAACATTCACAAGGCCGCAGGGCCAGACATATTACCAGGATGTGTACTCCAAGCATTCGCTGAACAACTGGCAAGTGTCTTCACTGACATTTCCAACCTGTTCCTGACTGAGTCTGTAATACCAACATGTTTCAAGCAGACCACCATAGTCCCTGTGCCCAAGAACACTAAGGTAACCTGCCTAAATGACTACCAACCCGTAGCACTCAAGTCTGTAACCATGAAGTACTTTGAAAGGCTGGTCATGGTTCACATCAACACCATTATCCCAGAAACCCTAGACCCACTCCAATTTGCATACCGCCCCAACAGATACACAGATGATGCAATCTCTATTGCACTCCACACTGCCCTTTCTCACCTGGACAAAAGGAATTCCTATGTGAGAATGCTATTCATTGACTACAGCTCAGCGTTCAACACCATAGTGCCCTCAAAGCTCATCACTAAGCTAAGGACCCTGGGACTAAACACCTCCCTCTGCAACTGGATCCTGGACTTCCTGACGGTCCGCCCCCAGGTGGTAAGGGTAGGTAACAACACATCCGCCATGCTGATTCTCAACACGGGGGCCCCTCAGCGGTGCGTGGTCAGTCCCCTCCTGTACTCCCTGTTCACTCATGACTGCATGGCCAGGCATGACTCTAACACCATCATTAAGTTTGCCGATGACACAACAGTGGTAGGCCTGATTACCGACAACGATGACAAACCTATAGGGAGGAGGTCAGAGACCTGGCTGTGTGGTGCCAGGATAACAACCTCTCCCTCAATGTGATCAAGACAAAGGAGATTATTGTGGACTACAGGAAAATGAGGACCGAGCACACCCCCATTCTCATCGACGGGGCTGTAGTGGAGCAGGTTGAGAGCTTCAAGTTTCTTGGTATCCACATCACCAACAAACTATCATGGTCCAAACACACCAGGACAGTCGCGAAGAGGGCACAACAAAGCCTATTCCCCCTCAGGAGACTGAAAAGATTTGGCATGGGTCCTCAGATCCTCAAAAGGTTCTACAGCTGCACCATCGAGAGCATCCTGACTGGTTGCATCACTGCCTGGTATGGCAACTGCTCTGCCTCCGACCGCAAGGCACTACAGAGGGTAGTGCGTACGGTACAGTACATCACTGGGGCCAAGCTTCCTGCCATCCTGGACCTGTATACCAGGCAGTGTCGGAGGAAGGCCCTAGAAATTGTCAAATACTCCAGCCACCCTAGTCATAGGCTGTTCTCTCTGCTACCGCACGGCAAGGCTTCTGAACAGCTTCGACCCCCAAGCCATAAGACTCCTGAACATCTAATCAAATGGCTACTCAGACTATTTGCATTGTCCGTCTGTCCCCCTCTCTTTTACGCTGCTGCTACTTTCTGTTTATTATCTATGCATAGTCCCTTTAACTCTACCTTCATGTACATATTACCTCAATTACCTTGACTAACCTGTGCCCCCGCACATTGACTCTGTATCGGTACCCCCTGTATATTGCCTCGCTATTGTTATTTTTTACTCATCTATTTTGTACTTAACACTTATTTTTCTTTAAAACTGCATTGTTGTTTAAGGGCTTGTAAGTAAGCATTTCACTGTAAGGTCTACACCTGATGTATTCGGCGCATGTCTCAAATCAAATTTGATTTGATACATGTTTTATATTTGGGCACAAGATCGAACCACGTGCAAAGTATGACTCAAAACACTTCAACTACAGTCAATCAAATATTTCCCTGACGTGTTCCATCATGTTGACTTGCAGGGATCCGCATGTTGGACGGTATTGTGACGGATGCCATCGAGGCCAGTTCTATTGGCTTCAATTCGGACCACGTGGACATCTACAGTGCCAGCTGGGGACCCAACGATGATGGCAAGACGGTCGAGGGCCCCGGTCGCCTTGCGTCAAAAGCCTTTGAGTACGGCATCCAGAAGGTAACACACCAAAGTCCTCTCTTTTTCCCTTTAAAAAAATAGCATCCCATGAATCTACATCATGTTATTCTGTTGTATCACCAAGTTCATATTGATTGTAAAATTGACCCTTCAACAGCACTCCACACTTCATAATGACTCATTTATAAATAAGGAACTCATATTATTATTCCAACATAATTATTCCACTTTAACACATAGAAGTCAAAACAAACTAAAATCCAAACAAATCATCTAAATACATTGAAATTTGATTTAAAAAAAGGGAAGCTAGACAAGGAACCTAAGCAAAAGGCTACTAAAAACAAACTTAACACTAACTCCTCACCCATCTCCTTCCCCTCAGGGCCGGGGAGGGAAGGGCTCTATCTTCGTGTGGGCGTCAGGGAACGGGGGCCGCCAGGGGGACAACTGCGACTGCGACGGCTACACAGACAGCATCTACACCATCTCCATCAGCAGTGCCTCCCAGCAGGGCCTGTCCCCCTGGTACGCTGAGAAGTGCTCCTCCACCCTAGCTACCGCCTACAGCAGCGGAGACTACACCGACCAGAGAATAGTGAGTGACCTTAGGTCCCAGGTCCCCCACACCACTGTATAATTGAGATTAGTGTTCGTGTCACATTTTGTTACTTTACGTTATAATAACTATGATAACTTTGTTTACTTCTGTCTTCCTGCAGACCAGTGCTGATTTGCATAATGAATGCACAGAGACACACACAGGAACGTCCGCCTCCGCCCCACTGGCTGCTGGGATATTTGCCCTGGCACTGGAACAGAAGTAAGGCAACAATCATGACTTAAACGATTTCCACTAATGAAATAGGTGTTTAGGGACATGTCGGACTTCTTATTTGTCTATCCCCACTAACCCCTCACCCCAGCCCTGAGCTGACGTGGAGGGATCTGCAGCACTTGGTGGTGTGGACGTCTGAGTTCGACCCACTGGCCAACAACCCCGGCTGGAAGAGGAACGGGGCAGGCCTGATGGTCAACAGTCGTTTTGGCTTCGGCCTGCTCAATGCCAAGGCCCTGGTGGACCTGGCCGACCCGGCCACCTGGAAACACGTCCCTGAGAAGAAACAGTGCATAATCAGGGACGACTCCTTCCAGCCCAGGTACAAAGACACTCTAACATTCTAGTATACCAGAAACATCTAATCCTTCTGACATAACATACTTGCATTTGTCATTTACATTTTAGTCATTTAGCAGACGCTTTTATCCAGAGCAGGAGCAATTAGGGTTAAGTGCCTTACTCAAGTGCACATTGGCAGATTTCTTAACCTAGACGGCTCGAACCAGTGACCTTTCGGCTACTGACCCAGTGCTGTTAACCTGCCCTCATGTATTGTTCAATTCAGACTAATTCCGGTGGACAAGCAAATTTATAGAGTGCACCGATAATTCCATGAGGGACAGAATCCCATGTCCTGAGATGTCCTTACATTTTGGCTCTTCTAATGACATCTGTAGTTTGACCTGTTTCTCATATGGAACAATTATAACAACAGTCAAATGAAAGCCGGAGATTTGTGTTTTTGTGTGTTTATGTTATGCGTACGTGCATAATCGCACATGTGTGTGTATGTATGTCCACGGTCTGTATTGATAGGAAAGCTAGGATCCGACTTAGATTTCTTTAATGGAAGGCTCAAACAATCTTTGGAGAAATCTTCTATTTACTAATAACTTTAGGTTTTTAGGCTTTAGGAGTTTAAAGCTAGAGCTAAAGCTAGCTGGCAAATGTTGCAAAGCCAACATTTATTTCCAGATTAAACCTCTGAAGGATTTTTTTTTATCTGAGCAGATGTTTTGTTTACCTTCATTTCGGATTAACTGCCTTAGGACGTGTGAGCGCTAGATAGTTTAGTCACCAGCCCTAGGCTACATCCTCCAAATGACCTTCAGTTCAAAGGATATGTTTGTTATTTTAGAGTTTACAGTGATGGTTCCTTACCCTGACAGTAGTTTACAGGCTATAAGAGACTGTAGTCCACAGTTCGGATTTCCTTTAACAGCCTTACTTGCCTCTGCTAACCAAACATCAATGGGAGAGATTAGGTCATGAAGACAATATTAGCTATGGATGAAGTTATTTGTGACTACAAACACAAAACATGTCTCTACAACCCGATTCTTGATCATGTCCCTTTGCCAAGCAGCAGGGATTAAGCGACTCATTGGCATGCCACCCAGTTTCCTTTTTACCTAGGCCAGGGATCATCATTAAGTCTTTTATGTCCAACAATAAAAATAAAAAAATGATATTTTTTAAAAGCATTATTTTATTTTGCTCAGAAAATTTTGAGGGCCAAATAAAATCCCTTGGGGGTCCAGCAGTTAGGTAACTCTGACCTAGGCCATCATGATCACGCCACCTCTGTATAATCCAGAGGATTTAAGCCTCCATGTGTGTCATTGCTCCATCCATTCACGTCCTGGGTGAATATACGGATTAACCCTGATTCTGAGCCAACCACTGGCCATCCAAATGTATATGTTGTCATACCTGGTCAATATAACATGTAATATTCATGTAATATACTCAGACAGACAACTCTCATTAGAAATATGTCAGAATGTTGACATGTATCCACAAGTAATATGTAACTTGTGGATACATACCAATATRACCAATAAATAGTAGTTAAATGTCAATATTTTGATTTATAATGAGAACATGTTTTGTCTGACTGTATTCGATGTTACAATGTATGAATCATGGCCAGTATACGTTGAACCAATGTTGTTTGGTTTGGTATGTTATGGTGGTAGTACAACCACAGTACTAACTTCCTGTGCTGTGTCTTTTTCCCAGGGCATTGAAAGCAGCWGTAGAGATCACCATTGAGATCCCSACCAAGGCCTGTAATGGCCAGGACAACGCTGTCCTCTCACTGGAGCATGTGCAAGTGGAGGCCAGCATCGAGTACACCAGGAGAGGAGACCTACACATCACACTCACATCCCCATCAGGTTAGATACACACACACGTTTGTTTTACTATCCTTGTGGGGATCAAACAATTGATTCCATTTCAAAATCCTATTTTTCCTAACCATAACCCTTAAAACCTGTTATGGCTGCAGCCCGACACCGGTACACCTATGACAACATCCAGCTCAAATGCAGGGCGCGAAATTCAAAATCTATTTTTTTTTAATATTTAACTTTCACACATTAACAAGTCCAATACAGCATTTGAAAGATAAACATCTTGTCAATCCAGCCAACATGTCCGATTTTTTAAATGTTTTACAGAGAAAACACCACATATATTTATGTTAGCTCACCACCAAATAAAAAAGAGGACAGACATTTTTCACAGCACAAGTAGGATGCAAGTAGCATGCACAAGCCAACCTAACTAACCTAGAACCAACCTAAATAACCTAGAAAAAACTACCTCAGATGACAGTCCTATAACATGTTACACAATAAATCTATGTTTTGTTCAAAAAAATTGCATATTTTAGCTATAAATCAGTTTTACATTACTGCTACCATCATAGCTACAGTCAGAAATCGCACGGGAGTAGCCAGAGAAAATAGACACCAACGTCAACTACCTAATTACTCATCATAAAACATTTCAGACACATATATGGTGGATAGCTAATGAAAGACAAATATCTTGTGAATACAGACAATATTTCCGATTGTTGAAGTGTTTTACAGCGAAAACACAATATATCGTTGTATTAGCTTACTACAATAGCTAGCACACAGCAACATTGATTCTAGTCAAACGGTAGCGTTAGCACAGTTCGACAGATATATGAAAAAGCATCCCAAATTGGGTCCTTATCTTTGTGGATCTTCCATCAGAATGTTCTCCAAGGGGTCCTTTGTTCAGAAACGTCTTTATTTCGATCCAGAACGAACAATTTCCCTCTTGAATTAGCAAGCACACTGGCAGTGCGACGCTAACCTCTCCATCTTGAAAAAATTATTGCGTCGCATCACGTCTAAAGTCCAGAAAACATTTCAATAATATAATTAAACTATATTGAAATAACATACTTTAGGATGATATTGTGACATGTATCAAATAAAATCRAAGCCAGAGATCATATTCACCTTTACAGAGTGTTTTCCAGGAGCCGAGTCCAGGTGCTACTTCGTGCCCAGAAAGAAAAATAAACTGCGCAATACTCACTCAAAGAGGCTGTGTTCAAATACAGGACGAGATAATCAACTGATTTCTTCTCTCACTTCCGCATGACACCCAGAGGAAGGCGTATGACGTGTTTCTACAGTCCTAAGTGACCTGCCCTTTTATAGACAAGGGCTCGAAGAGCGACATCGATTTTGGAAATCTCACTTCCGGATAGGAAATGGACTGTAAAAATAGTTCTGTTCCACTTAGAGAAATAATTWWAACGGTTTTAGAAACTAGAGACTGTTTTCTATCCAATAGTAATAACAATATGCATATTGTAAGAGCAAAAATTGATTAAGAGGCCGTTTGAAAATTTGCACATATTTTCCAGTTTTTCAATACGCCCCCTGCAGCCATAACAAGTAACCTTATCCCCTAACCCTAACTCCTAAGCCTAATTCTAACCCAAACCGTAAATGTAACCTTAAAGCATGAAGCACACCGAGAATCTCACTACCAATAGACTGCCGATAGGTACTCATCACAGTGGGAGGCCGTTACTTCTCTTGCTAGAACAAAAGCGGTACCTGCTGCGTGCTGACCCGGTAGTGACAAACCTACCATTTCTACTTGTAGAATAGTGGCCAACAACTTGATTTGAGCCAATTAGAGAGCACGAACCCCCACATGGGGCAACCGACATTGGTGACAACAATTTTTTTTTTTTAAAGAAGGCATTTTCTCTGTACATCCACAGATGAGCCAGTCACACTTCATATGCAATGTAGGCTATGGGATGGTAGCTAGTTATAGTAAGTACACAGATGCAATACACACAACACTAAAAACTTCCTCCAAGCTAGCTAACCACTGTAGCAAGTATTGACATTACAATTAAATCACGCTGGTTTACATGAAACAGCTGCCTGTGTTAGCTGCCGAATTAGATCAGTGTCCTTTAGCAAATATGCTAACGTTAGCTAGCTAGCTAAACAGTTGGCTATGTGCTGGCACTGGCAGTATGGGATTATGGAGAGTGTGGAGAATTAAATTATTTATTCGTCATATTGCTAGGTAGTTATCTAGCTGTGGCCATCTGGCTAGTGTCAACAAGGACTTTCTACAGAATAGCAACATTAGCACAGCTAACTAACACTGGAATCTAGACCATAAGCAACACACACAGACATGCATTGACAAACAACGCTATTGCCACCTTCTGGTTTGGAGTATTTTAACTGAGTATCTGATGATTTCACAAATGAGATTGACTGCTGACACTGTTCAGAGGTGCTAAGTTCAGTCGGCAGGCAAACGTTTGACAATCCTACCGGTGTGTCTTAGCTATAACCCCTAAGCCTAAAATAGCCTTTTTCCTTGTGGGAACCGGCAAAATGTCCCAACTTGTCAGAATCTTCCTTGTTTAACTATCCTTGTGAAGAGTTTTGGTCCCCAGGATAGTAAAACCGAAAAACACATACATACAATATAAAACTGAAAACTGGAGCCAAACAAGGCTATATGAACCATTATTATTTTCTGGTATCAGGCACTAGCACGGTCCTGCTGGCAGAGAGAGAGAGGGACATGTCATCTAACGGCTTCAGGAACTGGGACTTCATGTCTGTTCACACCTGGGGAGAAGACCCCACTGGCACCTGGACCCTCAAGATAACTGACACGGTCAGTCAAGGGATAGTTCCAATCCATTACTTTCCAGTAAAGTTTGTTTAGACGATTTCGAACTTTATAGAAAATGGAGCTGGCCATTTACTGTGGTCGAACTGCTCCAAATGCCACATAGCATAGGCATTGTGTTGTATCAACATATTGTCTAAACAGGGTGTTTTTTTACACTCTTTTTCTATTTCCCTTTGTCAGTCCGGGCGGATGGAGAATGAAGGCCAGATCCTGACCTGGAAGTTGATTCTCCACGGCACGTCAGAGAAGCCCGAGCACATGAAGAAACCCAGAGTGTACGTCCCTTACAACGCTGTCCAGAATGACCGTAGAGGAGTAGAGCACATGGACGACATGATGGAGGTGAGCGCGATAATTAAAGGGACGTTACACCTCTTTTTAACTTCATATTTATTATCTCCCGAACCATACTAGTGTCTACATATGAGAGGGTTAAATATACATGTGCATATACGGTCTGTCGACTGTCGTCAGAACTCAAATGCAATTCTGTGTAACTTACTTACCTCATCCACTAAACTATTTCTGTCTGTATGTTTGTTTGTCTTTCTCTCTATCCAACCCTATAGGAACTGTCCACCCAGGCTGAGGCCCACTCACCGCAGAAGACTCAACCTCCTCCTTCCGCCACCCCCAAGATGAAGCAGATGAGACCCTCCTCCCCACCCCTGTCCCCCTCCCTGGCCCTCCTGCGTCTCCTCCAGACRGCCTTCAACCGGCAGACCCCCACCGCCCTGCCTCAGTCCCCAGAAAAGGCCTCCTCTAGCAGGGGAGAGCAGCACCAGGGCAGGCCACACTCCATTCCAGGGGGAGCAGGCCCTCGCATCGCTCCCCAGAAGCTGTACCAGGCCCTGGACAGGATCAACCAGTACCAGCAGGCCGGGCAGGATGACAGCCTTTACAGCGACTACAGTGACGGCTTCTACAGCGCCAAGCCCTACAAGCACAGAGATGACCGGCTGCTGCAGGCACTCTTCAACATGCTCTCTGACGACAAGCAGTGAGGGRGGGRGGGCATGGGGTGGAACTCAGTGTGTGCAGGCTTTTGTTCCAGACCCAACATATCCAGCCCTGTAGGATTCAGGGACGATTGAACTAATCATGGTCTACATTGAAGATTGTGCTTAGTTAACTATCGGTAGTTGAATCAGGTGTGTTAGTGCTGGGCTCAAGCCTACACAGCCCTGCGGTTCTCCTTGGTCAAGATTGGCCACCCCGGGGTATGGTGTGAGAGAGATAGGGTGAGGAGGCGGCGGCTGGGCATGGAAGGAGCATGCGAGAGAGGGGGAGAGTGAAAGCCAGAGAGAAACTCTTCCAGCCAAACGTGTTGTTGTTTTTCCAAAACTCTGYTTTTCTTACCTTGCAGCATTCCAGCCTGTCTCTCTGTCTATCTGTCTTTCATTCTGCACAGTTGTAGGTCGGTTGCATCTCAATTCCCGCAAGTGGCTTCCCTTCCTCTTCCTCCTCCCACTCCTCCTAATGTAGTGAAACCTGGCTAGCCCATAGACTTCCGCCATATTGATTCAGTCTTCTAAGATCAGTATGCATGAAAGAAAAGAGGCATACTTAGATTCAACTAGGATTCCATTCCATCCGCCTCCTCCAGCCATTTATCCACCTCTATCCACCATCATTCCACCCCCTTCCTCCAGCCATCTATCCACCTCTATCCACCATCATTCCACCCCCTTCCTCAAGCCATCTATCCACCTCTATCCACCATCATTCCACCCCCCTCCTCCAGCCATCTATCCACCTCTATCCACCACCTCCTCTAGCCACCTATCCACCTCTATCCACCATCCTTCCACACTCCTCCAGCCATCTATCCACCTCTATCCACCATCATTCCACCCCTCCTCCAGCCATCTATCCACCTCTATCCACCATCATTCCACCCCCTCCTCCAGCCATCTTTCCACCGCAGGATGGGTCCCAATAGTCTTAAAGGGACACTTCACTTCAAAACAAAAGTTAGTAAGATGTTTTCAGGCATCAAAAGTCGTCTGGTGTCGAGATGAGTCCACGTACCAGGACATGTGTTTTTTAGATCCAACTGTATGCCTCAATCCCAAATTAATGAAAAAAATATACGTACTGAATAAAATGAGGAAATGTATTTCCATTCATTCCAGATTAAGGAAATGTATTTCCATTCATTCCAGATTAAGGAAAGGTATTTCCATTCATCACAGATTTGGCATATATATGTAGCTGGATCTACACAAGATTTGACACGGGACGTAGACTCATCTGTTCATAACTTTTGGAGTATGAAAACGTCAGACAAAACAAACTTGATTTTTGAGTGAACGGGCCCAAGAGACAACGAGAAAAATATTAATATTAATAATTGTATATATTTAGTATATAAATTATATTTTGAGGCTCTATTTATCACCTTTACCTATCAGTGGTATTGAAAAAAGGGAGACAAGAGAAGGAGATGAGGAAATAACATTAAGACTTTTGGGACACAGCCCTATTCTCCCTTCACTCTACCACCTGCTTGAGCATGCTACCTTCAGAATATACATTTCATAATTCTATTATGACTGACATGATCAATATATTATACAAAGACAATGATTGTAATGTTGTTTTTAAATATACTTGGCCTCTAAAATATCCACCTCTCTAAACTCCAACTCTGAAATATCTATTTAATATTTATACTTTGACATATTTATTTTGTCATGTATTTGTTTTCTGTAAGAGKAGAAGTACTCACTGTGCTACTGTAACTTAAGCCCAAATCCTAATTTGAGGAATGTGATTTTAAGATATATGCACAAYTTCAAGTTAGGTTTGCGACTATACTTTAATATGCATAAAAAATGCAGTCCCCCTACTGATTGTTTTTCAAACTGAAAGCTCAAAGATGTTGATATGTGGCATATTCTTCACAGGGTGTCAACAAAGCATTGGAGYGTTTGAGAACGGCAGTCTTTTACCCGGTTCTCTTGAGGAAAAAAAAAAAGTTCAGTCCTTGGGGAAATTCTTTAAATATTTTATTTTTTAAACAACAACATACAGTCTAAAACAAAAKAAATTGGGAAGATAACTGACCAAGAATCAATTGGTTGTGTCATTTTTATGGATGTTATTCGACCTTATAAGATATATATAGATATGATGAATATGATTGAAGCTTTTGCAAATTGGCAATGTTGAAACCATCTGAATACTTATGTATTTTAACTGATAATATAAAATAACTATACATTTTTTATTTTTTAAGTATTATACAAATGTTGTGCAATTTGATTCATTTTATTTTCAAAAGTACAATGCTGCATTAAATATTTTTCTAAAATATATATATATATATATAAATCCCTTAGTCATTTTATTTTAGATTTAGTCAAATTCTAGGTTTATATTAATACAAACTAAATGGAATTATTAATATAAATGAACACTGCCAAACTGTTGTGCTGCCAAATTTTGTAAAAGTTTTCCTGTGTTTGGGTGATTGTAAAACAGGCTTCGATGTTACTTCATTTACAAACTCATATTGACACAACTTGTCGTGGTAATTTCCTGTATTACTAAATGAGGAGAGTTTACAAACCACACACAAGTCAGAGTTATATTTTAAMCTCCATCTTTAATTATATGAGCTTCACCATAGCCCTTTGACTCTCAGATCAATTCAGTGTCTATAAATGAATTCTCTGAGAGTGCTTACAAAAACAATTCTTAGTATCTTTTATAGCCAAGATACACCCCTCTCAACTTACATGACAAACCACAGATCTTAGGAACTTCACAAAGGGCCTTTTACTTGAAAGAGGAGTATCCCATAGCCAGATAGCATTAGCTATAAATTATCGTTCAGTTTGGTCTCTTAGACGAGGTTCTACWTYYYGTTCTTGGTACTTCCTAGTACCAAAACATGACCTCATCCAATGGCATATATCAATTGTCAATTCTAGATACTCCCATCTCAAATACATCCCCTCCTGGACAAGCTCACGGAGGGGAGTGAGCCTCTAGGTCATATACTATGAAAGATAAGTGCAACATCAGAGGGGACATACAATGGTTCCAGACACTGCCATACTCCTCCCCCCAATGGGAAAAGGAGGGAGTGRCTGGAGTACAGACATAGTGGAGCCCTTCACATGGTTTCACAGATGATTCACATATGAAGACAAYGTTCAAACCTGACTTCTCCCTTTCTGATATTCTACATATTACCAGACATGTAAAAGACAAGCCTGACCTCTCCCCTCTCTGGGCCCCAAGTGACTTTTCCCTAGAGAAGAAAGGAAAATGCAACTGCCGACAGTATAGTCCAAAAAGAAGACATTCTAATGACAAGTATAAAGTAAATAAAACATCTTATTTATCTATGTTACCTAACTAACTCTGATTCAGCTATGACAAACTACATGGTTATATGCAACTTTTTGGATATGTTCATTTATACAATATTTTTGGTATTAGTGGACTTTCATGATTCAATCCAGTTATACTTTAGTGTAGGCGGGGCTTCAAACAAAAAAACTATAACACATTTATAGTATGTATAATGCCTTCATATGCCCTACATAAACATTCACGTTTATGCTCAACTGCAGGTCGGTAGATGTCACTGCATTATCTTATGGCAACTTGCGGTTGATAATCTTAGCTGACATTTGCATGTATAAATGCTTATGTAGTGATTATGACAGTGTTAGGAACTGCTATGAATGTGCTACGTAGCCCTATGTATGTAAAGCCCCATACACTACAGTGGTAAGAATCCCCTGTTTTCTGTGGTATTGGCTCTAGCCCTGCTCTCTGCCAAACAAAGTGAAAGATTAAGATGACAGATGAAGAATAGTTTACATGCATCCTGTAATTTATACATCTTTCAATGTAGCCAGTGTTGTTGATCTGTTTGTTTATATTTTGGATTTGATTGATGCTTCTGTCCAATGTTGTTCACAAGAGCTGAAATATGTCGGTATTTATGTATGGATGTACAAAATGAGATTTATCGTAATAAACTGCAAAGTGACCTGGTGAGTGTGTCTGAGTTGTTGGGATTACAACTGTGATCTGCCATTTCAGTTCATATAGACATTTCAGTTCATAGGGACACTTCAGGTCATATAGCCATTTTAGTTCATACTACATGGACATTTCAGTTAATTTAAAATTTCAGTTCATAGGGACACTTCAGTTCACATAGTCATTTCAGTTCATATAAAAATTTCAGATCATGTAGAAAACAAAATCATATAGACATTTCAGTTCATATAGACAACATTCTGAGTTCTATCACTGTAGATCTATATTCCAGTTACAACACAACTGGACAGGTGAAACCAGACACAGGTTGGCGTTTATTGGCATGAATCTTGTCCTGGAGGCCGAGCTGAACGGTTTCCACTAGATGGGTCAGAGGCAAAGTCAAAATTGGCTCTATTGTAAAAATGTGCTTTTTGGACTTAATTTAAGGTTAGGATTAGGCATAAAGTTAGCAGTGTGGTTAAGGTAAGGGTTAAGGTTAGAATCAAATGGTATTACTTAACATAACAACAGCTTAGGTAGTGAGGACCCTGCAGAGCTGCCTCCAGTRCATGAGTCATCCAAATAAATGCCAACCTGCAAAGAGGACTCCCAGCACCTCATCGCTTTCACCTATCCTGTATTTTMAGTATTGTACAGATGAAGGCAACTTCATTCCTCTTCTCTAATTTCCTCTCCTCCATTCCTTATCATCTCCGTCCCTCTCCATATCTTGTCTCTCCAAACTCATCCCATCAGCCGAGATTCCTAACACAGCTGTGTCACGTTCCTGACCTGTTTTCTCTTGTTTTTGTATGTGTTTAGTTGGTCAGGGCGTGAGTTGGGGTGGGCATTCTATGTTATGTGTTTCTATGTTGGGTTAATGTGTTGCCTGATATGGTTCTCAATTAGAGGCAGGTGTTTGACGTTTCCTCTGATTGAGAACCATATTAAGGTAGGCTGTTCTCACTGTTTGTTTGTGGGTGATTGTCTTCCGTGTCTGTATGTATGTTCGTACCACACGRGACTGAAGCGTTTGTTTGTAGTCTGTACCTGTTCGTGCGTTCTTCGTGTATATGTAAGTTCTCATGTTTTAGGTCAGTCTACGTCGTTTTGTTATTTTGTACTATTCAAGTGTTATTTCGTGTTTCGTCGTTCTGTTAATAAATATTCATTATGTATTCATCACCCGCTGCGCCTTGGTCCGCTCATTCTCATCAAGACGATCGTTACAAGCTGGTTGCTTTGGCCCGAGAAAAGAGTCCAGAAGCCTGATGGGGTAAGAGTGAAAGGAGAGGGGGAGAAAAGAAAGAGAGGAGGGAAGCCAAGGGAGTGGGATATGAGAGAAACACAACTCACAAATACAGATGATGGAGAACAAGAATTGATAGCTTTACAAAGAGTGCTAGACGTAGAGAAAGAGAAAGAATAGTTTCCTGGCAGACATCCAGGCCTTAGCCCAAAGCCAAGTCATGCTGCAGCATCTTGTGTGTCCAGAGCATGGTGCTGTTCCCACTCTGCAAACTGCTCTCAGGTCAGTCCAACTTTGCCACCAACACGCTTTCACTTCACCATTTACTCGGTCTCTCACTGTCGCTCTCCTCCCCCTCTCTCCTTTCRCTTTCACTCTCCTTCTTTCACTCTTTATTTCTTTCTCTCTATACCTCCCTTTCCTCTCTCTGTGAATACTCACATCTCAGGTAATTGTAAAATGGGTCATGGCTGTCGTTGATTTCATGGTTTTTATAAAAATTGACACAGCCTACAAGTTCTGTAATGATATTGAGAGAGAATTTCACTACTTAAAGAATTCCAACTTGTCACACTTCGAAAGTGTGAGTGCATTCTTCTCATTCCCAACGTGGACTTACATTTCTTCCCAAATCAATGCTTCATTTTCAGAGCTAGCTATTTTCAGGTCTCTGTTCGATCATGTTCAAGTCCGGGCTCTGGCTGGGCCACTCAAGGACATTCAGAGACTTGTCTCCTGCGTTGTCTTGGCTGTGTGTKWAGGGTCATTGTCCTGTTGTAAGGTGAACCTTCGCCCCAGTCTGAGGTCCTGAGCATTCTGGAGCATGTTTTCATCAATGATCTCTCTTTACTTTGCTCTATTCATCTTTCCCTCGATCCTGACTAGTCTCCCAGTCCCTGCCGCTAAAAAACATCCCAACAGCATGATGCTGCCACCACCATGCTTCACTGTAGGGATGGTATTGCCAGGTGATGAGCGGTGTCTGGTTTCCATCAGATGTGACGCTTGGCATTCAGGCAAAATAGTTCAATCTTGGTTTCATCAGACCAGAGAATCTGCAAATACACCATAACAGTTAAAACTCTCCTCTCTCTCTCTCTCTCTCGTCTGTCTCTCTCTGTCTCTCGTCTGTCTCTTGTGTCTCTCTGTGTCTCCTCTCTCTCTCTCTGTTTCCGGTGTCTGCTCCATCTCTCTCTAAACTGATGTTGTCTCTCTCTCTCTCTCTCTGTTTCTCCTCTCTCTCTCTCTTGTGCGCTCTCCTCTGCTCCTCCCGCTATCTCACAAAAGGGCAGTTTTCCCCCCCCCCCCAAATATGTCTCTACTCTCTCTCTCTGTGTCTCATGGCTGCTCTCCCACTCAAAAATGTATACACTTGCAATTGTCTCGCTTCTCTCTTCTGATTCGCTCTCCTCTCCTCGCTCATCGTCTTTTCTGTTCTTCTCTCTGGGCCGTGCTCTCTGTGTCTTCTCTCCTCTCTCTGCGTGTTCTATCATCTCTCGTCTCTCTGATCTTGTGTCTCTCTCTCCTCTCTCATGTGTCTCTCTCATCGGCCCTCTCTCTGACTGTCTCTCTCTCTCTCTTCTGTATGTCTCTCTCTCTCCCTCCATTTAACTTACCAATCCCGTTCAACCCTCTCTTCTCTCCTTAAACCAGGAATCAATCTCTCTGATTTGTTCCTCCTTCTCGCGCGCTCTGTGTCTTCTCTCTCTCGCTCTGTGTCTCTCTCTCTCCTCTCTTGTGTTCTCTCTCTCTCTCTGAGTGTCTCTCTCCTCTCTGCTGTCTCCTCTCTCTCTGGTTCTCTCTCTGTGGTCTCTCTCGCTCTCTGCTGTCTCTCTGTGTCTCTCCTGCCTGTCTCTCTGTCGTCTCTCTCTGCCTCTCTGTCTCTCTCTGTCTGCGCGGTGAGTGTATGTCTCTGTCATATCTTTAGCGGTTATCTCTACAGTCCCCAGTTTAAAAACCTCTTAAGTCTTGCGGTCATCTACCTCTCTCCACACACCAGTATCTCATACAATCCCTTGTTAATGGCCAAGTACCTTTAATTATAAAATACGTTTTTCAGGAGTAAAATGTATTAACTTTCTAGATAATGTTGCTTGGACTCACTCTTTGAAAGTTAATAGTGGTTAACATGATTCTTTTGAATGACTCACTCATCTCTGTACCCCCACCGTACGATAATTGTAAGGTCCTCTCAACCCTTGGAAGCCATGTGAATTTCAAAACACGCATGATTCAAACGCCACAAAAGACAAGGGAGTTTTTTCCATTGCGCTCACAAAAGGGACATATTGGTAGATGGGCACAGCTGTAATCGCTGCGAAGGTGATTCTAAACGTATTGACAGCGGGTTGAATACTTAACAATAATCACTTATGTAATTATTGGGACATGTTATGCGGAGTAGAACAGGGGAACCAAGAGCAGACTCAGACGAGGAGACTGGGATGAAGTAACCAAGGTATTTGTTGGAAAACACAGTGGGGAGATGGAGTGCATGTCAGGGGAAGCTCAGGCGGGTTGCTGGAAACCAGGTGCGGAGCTTGAGGCTGGACGCGAGAGGGGTGCTGCCTACCTATCTTTCCGATTTGGTCCAGCCGCACATACCTACACGTACGCTACGGTCACGTACGCTACGGTTGCTACGGGCCTCCTAATTGCCCTAGAATTTCTAAGCAACAGCTGGAGGCAGGGCTTTCTCCTAGAGAGGCTCCATTTTTTGAATGGTCTGGCCAACCCATGTGGGAGACGCAGACTCCGCGTCTCACCTTTAAGTCTTTTCTGAAGAATCATCTCCTTCAGTAGGTCATATGAATTGCAGGTAGTCTGGCCCTGGAGAGTGTGAAGCGGTGAACGGAAGGCTATGGAGCAACAAACCGCGGCCCTTGCTGAGTCTCTGCCCTGCCGAGTTCCCCCTCTCTCCACTGGATTCTCTGCCTCTAACCCTATTAACAGGGGCTCGAGGTCAACACTAGGCGTTACGTGGGTAGCTCTGTCGCATGCCGGAATCCCTTAGGAGGGGATAGCGTCACTTGAGTGGGTTGAGTAACAACTGCAACCTCTGAATCTTCCTTCTGTGTTGTGCGCCCCCCTTGGCGTTTGTTGCCTGGGCGGAGGCTCTTTGTGGCGCTATACTCGGCCTTGTCTCAGGAGTCGGTAAGGTTGGTGGTTGAACGAGTATCCGCTCTAGTCGGGTGACTTGCGGCATCGGCTGTGCTTTCGGCCAAAGTGGGTGAGGTTATATCCTGCCTGTTTGGCCCTGTCCGGGGTATAATCAGATGGGGCCTACAGTGTCTCTGACCCCTCCTGTCTCAGCCTCCAGTATTTATTTGCTGCAGTTAGTTTGTGTCGCGGGGGCTAGGGTCAGTCTGTTATACTGGAGTATTCTCCTGTCTTACACAGGTGTCCTGTGTGAATTTAAGTATGCTCTCTCTAATTCTCTCTTTCTCTCTTTCTCTGTCTCTCGGAGTACCTGACGCCTAGGACCATGCCTCAGGAACTACCTGGCATGATGACTCCTGCTTGTCCCCAGTCCACCTGGCCGTGCTGCTGCTCCAGTTTCAACTGTTCTGCCTGCGGCTATGGAACCCTGACCTGTTCACTGACGTGCTACCTGTCCCAGACCTGCTGTTTTCAACCTCTAGAAGACAGCAGAGCGAGAGCGGTAGAGATACTCTTAGATGATCGGCTATGAAAAGCAACTGACATTTGCTCCTGAGGTGCTACTTGTTGCACTCTCGACAACTACTGTATTATTATGTATTTGACCCATGTTAATTTTCCTTTGATTGTCTGAACATTTAACATGCTTGGCCATGTTCTGTAATAATATCTCACCCCGAACATCACGCCGAAGAAGAGGACTGGTCCACCCCTTCATTAGGCGGGGTTCTCTCTCTCTCCAGGTTCCTTCCTAGGTTTTGGCCTTCTTAGGGAGTTTTTCCTTAGCCACCGCTGCTTCTACACCTGCATTGCTTGCTGTTTGGTGTTTTAGGCTGGGTTTCTGTACAGCACTTTGAGATATCAGCTGATGTAAGAAGGGCTATATAAATACATTTGATTTGGTTAAGACAGGGTAAGCAGGTCCGGAGGGGAATCCAAGGGAATAGTAGAGTGGGGAATCCAGGACAGAGTAGCAGGATGACGAGACGTGGAGACTGGAGACAGGGACCAGAGTCAGAGTGGGCAGAACTGTAGCGGAGAGGAAAACGGCGTCGGTCAAGGAAAACAGGCACAACAGGATCTGAATAGTAACAAACGGCTAGAAACGTAGACTGACTGAGCAGAGATTACGATCTGGCAGCGTGGAAGTGGCAGGGCTGAGTATTTGTAGTGGTCTTGATTATGGAACAGGTTAGCTGGTGGGGATCTGCTCTGACTCCAGCACACCTGTCTCCACACACACACACACACACACACACACACACACACAGAGCGGCAGAGGGAGAGAGCACTGGGGGAGTGGCGGCAGGTCAAGGAGACACAGGATAAGCAGTAGAGGGCATTGCAGGAGCAGATGTGACAGGACAGTGAAGCATTTTTTGTTCTTTTGGCTGTAAACTTATGGGACCAAATACTTAATTTTTTACTACTTTAAATACACATAAGTGAATTTGTCCCAATACTTTTGCTCTTCTAAAATGGGGGACCATGAACAAAAAGTGCTGTAATTTCTAAACGATATGGATGAAAATACCATCAAATTAAAGCTGACTGTTATTTTTCATAACTTTTTTACAAATGTTCCAATTTTTCTTCCACAAGAATAACATTTTAATCCTACTTTGTAACACAGCAAAATTTTGAAAAAATCAAGAGGTGTGAATACTTTCGGAAGRCACTGTATGCTATCTGCATATCTGTTGGTTTAATCTTCAAACAAACAGCTACGGTCCTTTTTATACACTGATTAACGTTGAACACTGATTAAAGGGATAAGTGATTTAAACATGCTACTTGAAGAATGCTGACAGGGGTCCTATACCACTAGTTTTAACTCAATAATGCTAAGCTGTTGCTTAGACAAACCCAGATGTAGGATCACGGACTCTCTCTCCTTAGCCTACTTTCTACTTTCTCATTACATGATATGACTAGGTTAGACCAGTTGTACCTCACCTTGCAGCCTCTAGCATGATGGCCAGCAGCCTCTAGAATGATGGCTAGCAGCACACGGTGACTGATTGATGTAAATAATTTCACATTTCTTTAAATGTGGTTCTGTCAAAGGGGCATTTTATTCTGACAGAAAACATATTTTGAGAACGATACATCTCAATAAACACGACCACAAGAAAATTCATCGTTGAGCACACTTTTTCCCCCCAATAATTCTGTAAAATCTATTATTGGGCCAACTAAGAACTATTCATCATTGCATTTATGACCTGGACAAGAGTCTGAAACTCTTGAGGGTCTCAATTTCAGAATAAGTACAAAGGCGGCCTATAAACCCATATGAAAACATACTACAGTTTGCTATAGAATTCTGTAGTAAACTGTAGTATACTGCAGAATACTATACTACAAATTGTAGTATCCCTTGATCATGTGTAGTACTTACTATATAATGCTGTAGTATACTGTAGAATACTATAGTAAATACTACAGTGTTATCGACAAAAAAACACTGCAGTAAATATTACAGTAATGTTCGCAAGAACGCTACAGTCCACAAAAACAGTACACTTTTTATCTATAGTAAATACTAAAGTATTTTATTTGCATATATTCCCTACAGGTTATCCGTTCAGACCCCAGTCCTAACTACCTACAGGTTATGGTACATTATTTCTCCAGTAGGTGTCCTTAAGGAGAAAGCCTCCACTTCTATGTCAAAGATAATAAAACAAAAACACTATAGTAAATACAACAGTAATGTTCGCATATATACAACAGTAAATACTACAGTATACTACAACCTACAAAAACGTTCATTATAGGTATACAGGGTCGGAAAGTATTCAGACCTTCGACTTTTCACATGTTGGTTACGTACAGCATTATTCTAAATTGATCAATTCGTTTTTCCCTCGCATCACTAATACAACATATATCATAATGGATAAAGCAAAAAGGTTTAAATTTGGGCGAAGTTATATATATAGTTAAAACGCGGATATAGTGAATTTATAGTATTGTACGGGCACTTAACTTATTTACTTAGTTGTTGAATCCTTTTGGCAAGTGGAAGCACAGAGTTCTTTTTTGGGTCTGGTTGAGCCATACCAGCCTGGACATCATGATTATTATGGGAAAAATGGTTGAGAGTTATTTCTTTTTCATTTCAGCACTCTATAATCCATCAACCGCATCTGATCAGGTTTGATGGGGAGAGTTGCTAGCATCAGCTGTAAGTTTATGTTCAGAGTCTCTGAAGAGTGCTTTAGTGATCACTGGCAGTATGTTATAAAGTCTGGGTCTGTGTTGGGAAATTATCGCGTACATAGGAAGAAACTTGTCCAAAGCTATCTAGGGCTTGTCGGTCTGAAGGCGGGGGTGCGTAACGGTCATGTGTCGCTGTTGAGAGTCGAAGGTCCGGAGTGTTGGAGTAATGGTTATAAACACAGAGAGATGTTCTGAGAATATGCAGGACGTCATCGGTGCCGCTACACTTGAGAATTCTTTGTGGAGGTTTAGTTACACCAGTCTGCGCTAGAAAAAAATCTTTCGACATGAGGATAGTTGGCACAGACAGGCTCCAGATTGGGATGGGTAGCCGATGAGGAAGTGTTCAATCCCCGTAGGTAGAAATTGTGGTTTACAGGCACTGAGAATCAATTCTTGAATTCATAGACCAGAGAGCTTAGTTTCGAGGGTGAGAGTCTTTTAAGGTGCCTTCTTGGACGAGACACTAGCGGGCTGTCAATGTGTCCTATAGGGAGGGTTCGAGGTTCCTTCTGGCCACTTAACCAGTCAACAGTGGGTAACATAAAATGATTGTCGTTACTTATCAGTTACTGGATTTATCTCTTTGCTATCAATAGAGGGCTGATGTGGAGGGTTGCTTGCAGAGATGGTGTCCGTTCTGGATTCAGGTTGCATCATGGGAGTCATCTCCCAGAGGAGCTTGATTATAGAGCTCACTGTCAGATGTGACCTAATCGTGTTCTGAGGGATCACACGTAATCTCTGATAAAATAGCTTCTACAAGACTGGATTGTCAGGGCGTTTGGCCAAGTATCCGTTCGAGGCGAGCTGTTGTAGTTTGGTGGTTCGCGAAGGAAATTCTTATGTTAGCATTGTAAGGAAAATGAGATGGCCAGGGAAAAGGGGTGAGATGATAGCTTGGGCAGAGCTTGGTGTTTGGTTCAAACTGTGTTGAGCTGTGTGGCCAGTAATCATTGTTTTTGGTCATTTATGCTTTCCGTGCAAGATCGGAGTCTGCGGACGATAGGGACATAGCAGTCACTTAGATTTCGCATCGGGAGCTCGAACTCCGTTTGACCCGAATCAGTTGGATTTGATGTTTTTCATGTTTGCCTCCGTACCTAGAAACGTGCACTGGTGGGACCGAGTTTAGTATATTAGTACGCCGATGCGACGACTAAAGAAAAAGGCGCTCTGTTGGAAGTGTCCTCTAAAAATGAAGCCTTAAGTTGTCAACAAATCAGATTAGTCCAAGTACCATTAATTTTTGATAACATCTCTGGTTAGTGGGCATCTTCCTTTGGCAAAGATAAGTACGCTAGGCAGTTGGGCAGCTATCGGTGGTCAAGCAAGTTGGAACATCTCACATGGGACGAGGGATGATGTACTGGGAATGCCTAATGAAAGAATTATCCAGTATGCTCAATCTTGGAGATATAGGGAAGTCTGGATTGATCAATCGCAGATCAGTGGATTACTAGCATGAAGATTAAGCCAACAAAGGGGGGTGGCAAGGTGGTTGCTGGGAGTATAGGAAAGGGGCCGCACTTGGATTGAAAGTAGATGCAGGTTTGTGTTGTCAACATTACTAAAACAACATGCCCAGAATTGTTCACAGAGGGTTTTGGATATAAGGGAGCAGTGCATTGGACATGCGAACGCTAGGGGAATTTGCACTGACAGGTAGCTTTTTGGGCCAGAGGAATAAATTGTCTAAATTCCTCTACCAGGATCGAGGAGATGACCGTTCTCTATGAACCGCTCGGTTAGCAGTGTCATGGACATGGGCTGACTTGTTTGGTCGAGGTAAAAATGTCATCACAGTGGTAGTCTGTTATTGCGTCAGAACGACGCAGATGGAATTCAGAATTTACATGCCGATGTCTACTATTCTTGGTCGATGCGTACATATAAAAGATATCAAATTCGGTTCTCGTCTAACGTTGGTTTATAATTGTACTGCAGAAGTTTTGGAGCAGTAATGTCAAACGGTTGTCTGCTCTACCAACCTCGAAGCGGGACGGACCTCAACACGCATGTGTACTTGCATTCGAGGGCGTGGTTGTGGTTGTGCGCAAGGCGGAGGGGGTGTTTGGACTGATGTCGAACTTTTGTGGAAGCAGAGTGGCGGCC
>NC_036851.1:41667459-41671128 GCF_002910315.2 Salvelinus sp. IW2-2015 | reverse complement strand
ACAAAAACGTTCATTACTATGGTATACAGTGCCTTCGGAAAGTATTCAGACCCCTTGACTTTTTCCACATTTTGTTACGTTACAGCCTTATTCTAAAATTGATCAATTCGTTTTTTCCCCCTCATCAATCTACACACAATATCCCATAATGATAAAGCAAAAACAGGTTTAGAATTTTTTGCTAATTTATATATACTGGTTAAACCCGGATATATGACATTTACATAAGTATTCGGGCACTTTACTCATTACTTTGTTGAATCCCTTTTGGCAACGATTACAGCATCGAGTCTTTTTGGGTATGATGCTACAAGCCTGGCACACCTGTATTTGGGGAGTTCTTCCCATTCTTCTCTGCAGATCCTCTCAAGCTCTGTCAGGTTGGATGGGGAGCGTTGCTGCACCAGCTATTTTCAAGTCTCTCCAGAGATGTTAGATCGGGTTCAAGTCCGGGCTCTGGCTGGGCCACTCAGACATTCAGAGACTTGTCCCAAAGCCACTCCTGCGTTGTCTTGGCTGTGTGCTTAGGGTCATTGTCCTGTTGACAGTCTGAGGTCCTGAGTGCTCTGGAGCAGGTTTTCATCAAGGATCTCTGTACTTTGCGCCGTTCATCTTTGCCTCTACCCTGACTAGTCTCCCAGTCCCTGCCACTAAAAAACATCCCCACAGTATGATGCTGCCACCACCATGCTTCCCCGTAGGGATGGTGCCAGGTTTCCTCCAGACSTGACACTTGGCATTCAGTCCAAAGAGTTCAATCTTGAATTCATCAGACCAGAGAATCTTGTTTCTCATGGTCTGAGAGTCTTTAGGTGCCTTTTGGCAAACTCCAAGCGGGCTGTAATGTGCCTTTTACTGAGGAGTGGCTTCCTTCTGGCCACTCTATCATAAAGGCCTGATTGGTGGAGTGCTGCAGAGATGTTTGTCCTTCTGGAAGTTTCTCCCATCTCCACAGAGGAACTCTAGAGCTCTGTCAGAGTGACCATCGGGTTCTTGGTCACCTTCCTGACCAAGGCCCTTCTCCCCCAATTGCTCAGTTTGGCCAAGTACCCAGCTCTAGGTCCTATACCAGTTTTAACTCAATAATGCTAACTGTTTGCTTAGACAAACCAGGATGTTAGGATCACGGACTCTCTTCCTTAGGGCCTACTTTCTACTTTCTCATTACATCTGATATTGACTAGGTTAGACCAGTTGTACCTCACCTTGCACGCCTCTAGCATGATGGCCAGCCAGCCTCTGTAGAATGTAGGGGCTAGCAGCACACGGTTGGACGGATTGATGTAAATAATTTCACATTTCTTTAAAATTGCTGGTTTCTGGTCAAAGGGGCATTTTATTCTTGACAGAAAACATATTTTGAGAAGCGAAAATCGTCAATAAACACGACCACAAGAAAATTCATCGTTGAGGCCACACTTGTTCCCCCCCAATAATTCTGTAAAATCTATATTTGGGCCACTAAAGAACTATTATCATTGCATTATGACCCTGGACAAGATCTGAAACTCTTGAGGGGTTCTCAATTTTCAGAATAAGTACCAAAGGCGGCCTTAAAACCCATTATGAAAAACATACTACCAGTTTGTAGTAGAATTCGTATTAAACTGTTAGTATACTGCAGAATACAGTACTTACAAATTGTAGTATCCCTTATCATGTGTAGTTACTTCACTAGATAATGCTGTAGTATACTGTAGAATACTATAGTAAATACTACAGTTGTTATCGACAAAAAAAACACTGCAGTAAATATTACAGTAATGTCGCAAGAACGCTACAGTCCACAAAAACAGTACACTTTTGTATCTATAGTAAAATACTTTATAAGTATTTTATTTGCATATATTCCCTACAGGTTATCGCGTTACAGACCCCAGTCCTAACTACCTACAGGTTATGGTACATTATTTCTCAGTGAGGTGTCCTTAAGGAGAAAGCCTCCACTTCTATGTCAAAGATAATAAAACAAAAACACCTATAGTAAAATACAAACAGTAATGTTCGGCATATTATACAACATTAATACTACGTATACTACAACTACAAAAACTGTAACGGGCTTCCTCCTTCTCCTCAGCCGAATGAGGAGTAGCAGGGATTTGACCAAAAATTGCAGCGGGTTGTGAATACATATTGATTTAATAGACAAAAACGGAAAACACGACAAACACTTGAATAATTACAAAAACAAATAAACGAATGTAGACAGACTGGACACGAACTTACATACAAACGTGAGAACGACATAACCCAGGCAAACAGACTACATAAAAAACGAACAACTACAAAAACCGGAACAGTCCCGTCTGTGGGCGTAACATACAGACACTACACAGGAACAATCATCCCACAAACAACAGTGAGGGACAGAACCCTACCTTATATGACTCTCAATCAGAGGGAAAAATGCCAAACACCTGCCTCTAATTAGAGAGCCCAACAGGCAACCTTTAACCCAACATTTACAAACCACAAACACATAGAAATGCCCACCCCGCTCACGCCCTGACCAATTAAACACATACAAAAACAAGAGAAAAAGGTCAGGAACGTGACAAAAACGTTCATTACTATGGTATACAGTGCCCTTCGGAAAGTATTCAGACCCCTTGACTTTTTCCACATTTTGTTACGTTACAGCCTTATTCTAAAATTGATCAATTCCGTTTTTCCCCCTCATCAATCTACACACAATATCCATAATGATAAGCAAAAACAGTTTAGAATTTTTTGCTAATTTATATATTACTGGTTAAACCGGATATATGACATTTACATAAGTATTCGGGCACTTTATCTCATTACTTTGTTGGAAATCCCTTTTGGCAACGATTACAGCATCGAGTCTTTTTGGGTATGATGCTACAAGCCTGGCACACCTGTATTTGGGGAGTTCTTCCCATTTCTTCTCTTGCAGATCCTCTCAAGCTCTGTCAGGTTGGATGGGGAGCGTTGCTCACCAGCTATTTTCAAGTCTCTCCAGAGATGTTAGATCGGTTCAAGTCGGGCTCTGGCTGGGCCACTCAGACATTCAGAGACTTGTCCCAAAGCCACTCCTGCGTTGTCTTGGCTGTGTGCTTAGGGTCATTGTCTGTGACAGTCTGTCTGGCAGTGGTCTGTGCTCTGGAGCAAGGTTTCATCAAGGATCTGTACTTTGCGCCGTTCATCTTTGCCTCTACCCTGACTAGTCTCCCAGTCCCTGCCACTAAAAAACATCCCCACAGTATGATGCTGCCACACACCATGCTTCCCCGTAGGGATGGTGCCAGGTTTCCTCCAGACCTGACACTTGGCATCAGTCCAAAGAGTTCAATCTTGAATTCATCAGACCAGAGAATCTTGTTTCTCATGGTCTGAGAGTCTTTAGGTGCCTTTTGGCAAACTCCAAGCGGGCTGTAATGTGCCTTTTACTGAGGAGTGGCTTCCTTCTGGCCACTCTATCATAAAGGCCTGATTGGTGGAGTGCTGCAGAGATGTTTGTCCTTCTGGAATTTCTCCCATCTCCACAGAGGAACTCTAGAGCTCTGTCAGAGTGACCATCCGGGTTCTTGGTCACCTTCCTGACCAAGGCCCTTCTCCCCCAATTGCTCAGTTTGGCCAAGTACCCAGCTCTGTTAAGTCTTGGTGGTTCCAAACTTCTTCCATTTTAAGAATGATGGAGGCCCA
>NC_036851.1:41660101-41663536 GCF_002910315.2 Salvelinus sp. IW2-2015 | reverse complement strand
CACTGTGTTCTTGGGGACCTTCAATGCTGCAGTAACTTTTTGGTACCCTTCCCCAGATCTCTGCCTCGACACAGTCCTGTCTCGGAGCTCAATTCCTTTGACCTCATGGCTTGGTTTTTGCTCCGACAACWGTGGGACCTTATACAGACAGGTGTGTGCCTTTCCAAATCATGTCCAATCAATTGAATTTACCACAGGTGGACTCCAATCAAGTTGTAGAAACATCTCAAGGATGATCAATAGAAACAAGATGCATCTGAGATCAATTTCGAGTCTCATAGCAAAGGGTCTGAATATTTTTTAAATATTTCTTTTTATACATTTGCCCCAAAAAATGTTAACCTGTTTTTGCTTTGTCATTATGACGTATTGTGTGTAGATTGCTGAGGATTTTTTTATTTAATACATGTTAGAATAAAGCTATAACGTAACAAAATATGGAAAAAGTGAAGGGGTCAAAATGATATAAATGAGATAACAACAAAAAGCAAGCTGTCGATGAAAACAAAAAGTCCACTCACCATTTTGATTATCATTTAAAAACGAAGTTCATTCTCCTGTCCTTCTTTATGAAATGGGCAATGGCAGGTTCATATAGATTGTCTTTTGATTTTAAATCCGAAATAAGTTATATTTCGATTGCGATCAAAGCCAGGGCTGACAGTCGGGCCTGTCCAGTGGTGTTCCTGGAATATGTCTTGATCCATTTTAGTGCAGAAAATGTTATTTCTACTGATGCAGTGGACACTGGAATGGTCACAACTAGACAGGTAAGCAGATACARTTGGTGCATACTATCAATTAGTCTCTTCTACTGGAGAAAGTGGAGCAGATCAGCCAGGCTCTTACCCTCGAAGTCAGACATTGAGTACATAACGTTGAGTTCTGTTTTAAGCTGCGGCAAATCAAAATTAGGGCCATAACTTTCCTCAAGACTTGAACACATTGTTTGGAAAGTTTGGTGTTTCCCTATATATTGGGAACTTTTGTGGGTCAAGGAGGGCAAGGAACATGAGCCTTTCATGGTCATTGAACCTGTTTCTTAGCTGAGTGAAAATGTTGTCGATGATCGCACTGTGTAGCTGTTGGTACTGCCCGCAAACGTCTCGTTGCATATGTGTCCTGCGCCCCTTTGGAACTCCGGTCTCACTCACAGTGTCCTCGCAGATGGAATCGAATTTTCCTTTTTCCCTTTCTGTGGTGTTGCAGAAGTCGTCCACCCTGGACAAGCAGAACTGCATGTCAAACTCCCTGTTCTGCAATATTCCAAACAGCATGTCGAAGAATGCAAATATGGAGTAGAACGCRGATAGCAGGAAGTAGAACTCTAAGCTTGTCAGGTGCATCATGTATCCAACTGCGCTGTGATTGATGTCTTCATCAGAGTCATCGTGATGGTCCACTATGTATTCAAAGAGTTCAGTGGGTTCCGCCTTTTTTTTCATACACAGTGCAAACTAACGGTGAGGAAAAGTTCCATCGTGTTGGTGCCACTCTGGGTAGTCTTCGCTGGCATATTTCATCTAGTAACTTAACTTCCGGCGCCGACAGAGATGGCCGCCTCGCTTCGCTTCACGTTCCTAGGAAACTATGCAGTATTTTGTTTTTTTATGTGTTATTTCTTACATTGTTACCCCAGGTAATCTTAGGTTTTATTACATACAGTCGGGAGGAACTATTGGATGTAAGAGCAACGTCAACTCAACAACATTACGACCAGGAATACGACTTTCCCGAAGCGGATCCTGTGTTTGGCCTACCACCCAGGACAATGGATCGGATCCCAGCCGGCGACCCAAAACAACGACGCCGTAGAAGAAGGGGCACATCACGCACCGCTTCCGAGCATACTACTCGCCAATGTCCAGTCTCTTGACAACAAGGTAGACGAAATCCGAGCAAGGGTAGCATCCCAGAGAGACATCCAAGACTGTAACGTTTTTTGTTTCACGGAAACATGGCTCACTCGAGACACGCTATCTGAGTCGGTACAGCCACCTGGTTTCTTCACGCATCGCGCCGACAGAAACAAGCATCTCTCTGGTAAGAAGAAGGGCGGGGGTGTATGCCTTATGATTAACGAGACGTGATGTGATCATAACAACTAACAGGAACTCAAGTCCTTTTGTTCACCTGACTTAGAATTCCTCACAATCAAATGCCGACCGCATTATCTACCAAGAGAATTCTCTTCAGTCATAATCACAGTCGTGTATATTCCCCCCCAAGCAGACACATCGACGGCACTGAAAGAACTTCATTGGACTCTATGTAAACTGGAAACCACTTATCCTGAGGATGCATTTATTGTAGCCGGGGATTTTAGCCSGGGATTTTAAAGGCTAATCTGAAAACAAGTCTCCCCAAATTCTATCAGCATATCGATTGTGCTACCAGGGCTGGCAAAACCCTAGACCACTGTTATTCTAACTTCAGCGATGCATATAAGTCCCTCCCCCGCCCTCCCTTCGGAAAAGCTGACCATGACTCCATTTTGTTTTTCCCTGCCTATAGACAGAAACTAAAACAGGAAGCTCCCGCGCTCAGGTCTGTTCAACGCTGGTCCGACCAATCGGATTCCACGCTTCAAGATTGCTTCGATCACATGGACTAGGATGTGTTCCACATTGCGGCGAACAACAACATTGATGAATACGCTGATTCGGTGTGCGAGTTTATTAATAAGTGCATCGGTGATGTTGTACCCACAGCGTCTATTAGAACATTCCCCAACCAGAAATTGTGGATTGATGGCAGCATTCGCGCAAAAATGAACGGCGAACCACTGATTTTAATCAGGGCAAGGTGACCGGAAACATGACCGAATACAAACAGTGTAGCTATTCCCTCCGCAAGGCAATCAAACAAGCTAAGCATCAGTACAGAGACAAAGTGGAGTCGCAATTCAATGGCTCAGACACGAGAGGTATTTGGCAGGGTCTACAGTCAATCACGGACTACAAAAGAAAAAAACAGCCCCGTCGCGGATCACGATGCCTTGCTCCCAGACAGACTAAATAACTTTTTTGCTCGCTTTGAGGACAATACAGTGCCACTGACACGGCCCGCTACCAAAACCTGCGGGCTCTCCTTCACTGTAGCCAACGTGAGTAAAACATTTAAACGTGTTAACCCTCGCAAGGCTGCAGGCCCAGACGGCATCCCCGGCCGCGTACTCAGAGCATGCACAGACCAGCTGGCTGATGTGTTTACAGACATATTCAATCAATCCTTATCCCAGTCTGCTGTCCCCACATGCTTCAAGAGGGCCACCATTGTTCCTGTTCCCAAGAAAGCTAAGGTAACTGAGCTAAATGACTACCGCCCTGTAGCACTCACTTCCGTCATCATGAAGTGCTTTGAGAGACTAGTCAAGGACCATATCACCTCCACCCACTCCAATTTGCTTACCGCCCCAATAGGTCCACAGACGAC
>NC_036851.1:41644713-41658187 GCF_002910315.2 Salvelinus sp. IW2-2015 | reverse complement strand
CCATAAAGACACTGAAAGCAGCAAAACTTTGTGAAATTAATATTTGTGTCATTCTCAAAACCTGGCCACAACTGTATACTTAAGTAAGGCACGAGGTGTGGTATATTGGCCAAAAACCACGGCTAAGGCTGTTCTTATGCACCGACGCATGCTGAGTGCCTGGACACAGCCCTTAGCCGGTATATTTGCCATATACCACGAGGTGCCTGCTTGCTATTAAAACTGGTACGCACTAGATTAGCAACATAAAACCAGCCCTAAGCCGTCAAGATGGATGGCACATATACAGACTGACCCGCCTATCGTACAATAGACCTTTTAAAATTGCTGTTTTAAGTTATTACGAGTCGTGTGGTAACACTCAAAGTATTTATGTTCGAAACAGTGACACAAATCATTATTAGTTTCCACGAAAGTTATGTCATACAGACGCGCCTTGTCTCCAATGCCAAGTGTCTTTAGATGTACCGTATATTTTTGTCAGATGTTACTATGGAATACTGAAGTATAATTACAAGCATTTCATAAGTGTCAAAGGCTTTTATTGACAGTTACATGAAGTTGATGCAAAGAGTCAATATTTGCAGTGTTGACCCTTCTTTTTCAAGACCTCTGCAATCTGCCCTGGCATGCTGTCAATTAACTTCTGGGCCACCTCCTGACTGATGGCAGCCCATTCTTGCATAATCAATGCTTGGAGTTTGTCAGAATTTGTGGGTTTTTGTTTGTCCACCCGCCTCTTGAGGATTTACCACAAGTTCTCAATGGAATTAAGGTCTGGGGAGTTTCCTGGCCATGGCCCCAAAATATTGATGTTTTGTTCACCGAGCCACTTAGTTATCACCTTTGTCTTATGGCAAGGTGCTCCATCATGCTGGAAAAGGCATTGTTCATCACCAAACTGTTCCTGGATGGTTGGGAGAAGTTGCTCTCGGAGGATGTGTTGGTACCATTCTTTATTCATGGCTGTGTTCTTATGCCAAATTGTGAGTGAGCCCACTCCCTTGGCTGAGAACCAACACCACACATGAATGGTCTCAGGATGCTTTACTGTTGGCATGACGCAAGACTGATGGTAGCGCTCACCTTGTCTTCTCTGGACAATCTTTTTTCCGGATGCCCCAAACAATCGGAAAGGGGATTCATTAGAGAAAATGACTTTACCCCAGTCCTCAGCAGTCCAATCCCTGTACCTTTTGCAGAATATCAGTCTGTTCCTGATGTTTTTCCTGGAGAGAAGTGGCTTCTTTGCTGCCCTTCTTGACACCAGGCCATCCTCCAAAAGTCTTCGCCTCACTGTGCGTGCAGATGCACTCACACCTGCCTTCTGCCATTCCTGAGCAAGCTCTGTACTGGTGGTGCCCCGATTCCGCAGCTGAATCAACTTTAGGAGACG
Organism: Salvelinus sp. IW2-2015; assembly: GCF_002910315.2. Taxonomy (NCBI): domain Eukaryota; kingdom Metazoa; phylum Chordata; class Actinopteri; order Salmoniformes; family Salmonidae; genus Salvelinus; species Salvelinus sp. IW2-2015. The sequence continues at coordinate 41,656,791 of NC_036851.1, read as the reverse complement.
GTCCTGGCGCTTGCTGGACTTTCTTGGGCGCCCTGAAGCCTTCGTCACAATAATTGAACAACTCTCCTTGAAGTTCTTGATGATCCGATAAATGGTTGATTTATGTGCAATCTTACTGGCGGCAATATCCTTGCCTGTGAAGCCCTTTTTGTGCAAAGCAATGATGATGCAACGTGTTTCTTTGCAGGTAACCATGTTTGACAGAGGAAGAACAATGATTCTAAGCACCACCCTCCTTTTGAAGCTTCCAGTCTGTTATTCGAACTCAATCAGCATGACAGAGTGATCTCCAGCTTTGTCCTCGTCAACACTCACACCTGTGTTAACGAGAGAATCACTGACATGATGTCAGCTGGTCCATTTGTTGCAGGGCTGAAATGCAGTGGAAATGTTTTTTGGGGATTCAGTTMATTTGAATGGCAAAGAGGGATTTTCCAATGAATTGCAATTCATCTGATCACTCTTCATAACATTCTGGAGTATATGCAAATTTCCATCATACAACTGAGGCAGCAGACTTTGTGAAAATGAATATTTGTGTCATTCTCAACTTTTGGCCACGACTGTACTATAGTATTTTTTCATGTGGGAAGTGGTTTTAGTAAAACCCTGTGAAGGTGGGGGGAAACACAAATGAATATATCCACATTCTGGATGTSTTACAAATGATATTTCCAATCCAAATTCAGGCTTGTGATGAAACATCAATATCCTAGAATTGACCTCAGTTCTGGGACATAACCCATTCATTAACAGCACCTCTGGGTATTGGCAATGGAGAAAGAACATCTTTATCTCTTTGTGTACTGATTAGAGGCTTCAGTGGCAGTCCAGTGAGCATGTACTGTTGTTGATTATCACCGATGAGGGAACCTGTCCAAATAGCACAGTGATTAATGATTGACTTCTCTTGTCCCTCAAACTAGAATCAGGTGGGAGGAGAGTCTGAGTGCCAGACAGGTGGAGAAGGAGTGTGTATTACAAAATGAATGACAATTGTAAGAAAAGAGTTCTACTATGTGCATATGGATATAGCCCATTCAGCCACAACCTGTCTCTCTGTGATGCACATTTCCCAGCTGTCAAGAATCATTGTGCTGAATTTTACCTACCGGCATTCACAACACATTGTGAAATTAGCATAATGATTCCAAAGAAGCCATTTTGGATAAAAAACTGACAAAGACAATTTAGGGTTAGGCTATGTATTTTATTATTAGTTCGGCATATTTAGGTCAATGTCATGATCACTTTCACTATAAAATCAACATAAACAAAGAGAGGAGTGCTCAGTACTCAAACGGATGTCTTTCTTTGTCTAACATTATGCAAATGTTAATGAATTATGCCCAAAGCCTTGTTGCTTTCTTCAGTGACACACAGTGTACAGTAGATGCTGTAGGATGGGTTACGCTGTTGTAAAAACAATGGCTGTTAAGTGAATTAGTCCAATCCCATCCATTGCACATTATGTGCCAGGCATGGGTGCCTGGTTGGGATAGGAGCAGTCTTCAGGACCTCTTCTGTCCTCACACAGTACTGACAACCTGGGACAATGAGCACTTGTGTCATCAAAGAACGGGCACGATACAGAGGAAATGTAATCATTTGAGATGACGTGACTGTAATCAATGTAGTCATATGAGATTATCTGAATTTCACTCTGTGATAAGAGTCACTGACTCAAAGCCACAAGAGTGTAGAACATATTTAATTATCACTGTAATTGTGCAATAATTCCTGTAAGACAATGAGGACAATATGTCATCCGGGTATGTTGGTTGGTTGGTTTATCGAGTCCGGATGACTGTTTCAGGTAGGTGTGTGTGTGTGTGTGTGTGTGTGTGTTCTTGTCTGTCTTTTCGTTTGAGTAATCTGCTGGATTCAAACAGGCTTTCCCACACCCTGCCTGAGGCTACACCACACCAAAACACTCCCTTCTGTAGGGACTGACAGCAGGGAGAGATAGTGCAGGTGTGTACAGACAAGGAGATGTGCTTTAATGACCTTTTGAGTCCACTTCCCAAGCCTGATTTTAAAAAATTGCATTATACACCAGCGGTTGTCAACCTGGGCTAGCCTAGATGGACCCCTGGAGGTACTTGGCCTATCCACAAAAGGTACTTACTTGCGAATAAGTTTCAAGTTTCATGTTTTATTGTCACATGCACAAGTACAGTGAAATGCCTTTCTAGCTCTTTCCCAACAATGCASTACTCAATATCAGTAGTACTATAAAACAAATTAAAGTAGAACAAAAACACATCGGAAAGAACACGATATATGATATATATATGATGATCGTATGTGAGTGAGTGTGTGTGCGTGCGTGTGTGTAGAGTCAGTATGAATGTGTGTGCGCGTGTGTGTGGGCATATCAAGTGTTTTTGTGTGAGTGTGTGTGTATGTGTGTTGGAGTGTCAGTATGAGTTTGTGTGTGTGAGTGAGTGTGTAGAGTCCTGTGAGTGTGCAAAGTCTGCAAAAATAAAAAATAAAAGGGTCAATGCAGACAGTCCGTATAGCCATTTTGTTAGCTATTTAGCAGTCATGGCTTGGGGATAGAAGCTGTTCAGGAGCCTGTTGGTATCAGACTCGATGCTCCAGTACCGCTTGCCATGCAGAAACAGAGAGAACAGTCTATGGCTTGGGTGGCTGGAGTCTAACAATTTTCCGGACCTTCCTTTAGAGGTCCTGGATGTCAGGGAGCTCGGTCCCAGTGATGTACAGGGCTGTCCACACCACCCGCTGTACGACTGTGTGCCTGGACCATTTTAAGTCCTCACTGCAAAAAGTTAAATATAAGCAAGCCTAAATATCTTATATTGAATCTTGAAATATATCTTCAAATAAGATACATTTCTTGTATTAAGCCTTTTTTAAGTTAAAATTGTCGTGCAATCAGACTTGTCTATATGTGAGTAAAATAACTACTAACCGTGTATCTTTATGAAGGCTAATGTATTGCTAACTTGACGTTGCTTCACATTACAAGCCACAATGAGCGAGAGAGACGCTTTCCTCGTGAACCCCTAAATTCCCACAAGTCTGCATTAGCATATGGCCAATCAGGATGCAAAAAGCAAATAACACCACATCTCCCCTTTTCAGAGAACAAAGGGTAGACTGCCTCAAGGGATTATTCAAATCAAATGTATTTATATTGCCTACAATAAATGTGCTTTAGCTGTAACACTGATATATCAAAGTGCTGTACAGAAACCCAGCCTAAAACCCCAAACAGCAAGCAATGCAGGTGTAGAAGCACCTGCATTGCCCTTCTGTCTCTCTTCCTGACTAGTTACATAGTCATGAACATAAAATAATTTTTGTAAACTTGAACCCAAAATGCATCTCACACTTCTGTTAACACAAATCTACCCTACAGGTAAGTTAGAACTGTAACAACTTGTCAGCTGTTTAAAAAAAAAAAAAATCCTTAAAGCTCAGTCTTTTGTTCTTGTTTGCTGACTTATAAGTCCAGTCTTTGAGGTTTAACTAATGCTCGCCCAGACCTTGTTCTGAGTGTAGCAGGTACATCCATGATTACCTTGTGTGTTGGTGGTATAAGAATATTTTGAAGATAAATACACAATGCAGAGGATGAGAGGATGAGAGTACTAAAAACTAAATAGAGTACTCACGGTCAATAGGGAATTGTCAATGTAAATAGGAGTTGGTTTTCAGTTCAACAGCTGTTTAGAATCTGTGGAATCTCAGTCCTGAACTCAGAGCTACATGTGCTACGTGTACTATGTTCTGTACATTGAGTCTGGAGCAGGATACTTGTTATTTGGCCATTGTCCCAGTTGTACTGCAAGGACTTCTGATTGGTCAACCCCAGGCTAGGGTGGGGGGTTATAAGTGGCATCCTGTTTCTTTGTTCTGGGGAGAAAAGCTGAGGACAGTTCTGGATCTGGCAATTCTGTGTGTTAGAGTGGTGAAGACACTTGAATCTTCTCCTGCGTAGCGTTGTTGTTCTTGGGTCCATCCATAGAGATGAGGTGATGTCTGTTCCTGCGGACAGACCCATGAAGAACTTCCATCATGTAGGATCGTGGTGCTGCATGTTCCCTCAGCACTGTTCCCGTGACTTTTGAGTCAGTCACTGCTCAGGTAGCTGACTCTGTGATGCTTATTGAAGCGTTGCTGATCTGCACTCCTTCTTTCCTTTTCCTTTGAGCTGACCGCAGCTGTGTTTCGGAGTGATGGATTTAGCAGCGATGGGAGTGTTGGCACTGTGGTACGAAACTGTCATCTCATCAGTTGCACCGGGTTAAAGCCATTCTGGAGTGGAGTTGACAGATAGGCCAGCAAAGCAAGGTAAGGGTCAGCTGCTTTCTTGAGGAGGTTCTTCACGGTCTGAACGGTGTGTTCCGCATCTCTGTTGCTTTGCGGGAACTTTGGACTGCTGGTGACATGGAAAAATCCATACTCTGCAGCAAAGTCAGAAAGGGGTCTTCCAGAGAACTGAKGCCCAGTGTCCGTAACCAGGACCTCAGGTACCCCATGCGGGCGAAGATGGACTTCAGATGGAGTACGATGTCCAGAGACTTTGTTAGTGACAGGTTTGTGATTTCCACATACCTTGAGAAGTAGCTCACAACTAGCAGGTAGGTGGTGCTTTTCAGAGTGAACAAGTCCGCTCCCAATCTTTGCCAGGGTCTCACAGGAAGTAGTGATGGTATGAGTGGTTCTGTGTGGTTTGTGTGCTCTTTGATTCATGTCCTGCAGTTATGCACAATTAGTTCAGTTGCTGGATGAGTCCAGGCCAACACACAGCCTGTTGAGCACATTCTCTGCACWTGACCACACCTTGATGACCCTCGTGCAGCTTAGTGAGGACATCATTTTGTAAGGCTGATGGAATGTTCTTGTTCCTTTCAACAGGAGACCATTGTGCACTGTGAGAAAAGCACGTTCTGCCCAGTAGAGTTTCAGTGGTCCTTCGCATTCAGATCATCCTTCCTGACACATTGTCATGACTTTTGAGCACACACTGTTGGCTTTGAGTTGTTCTCTCATATTATCCATGTAGAAAACACTCACTGGAAGCTGTTTTATGATGGCATCTACATAGATATTTGTGCACAGTAGCTTTAGTAGAAGACTCAGGAGAGGTTTGTGATCAGTTCCCAACAAAGTGTTGATCAAAAARAAAGTCTTTGAGTCTTTCACATGCCCATGTCAGCTTCAGAGCTTCTTTTTCCACTTGAGCTTATCTCTGCTCGGTCGGTGTGAGAGACCGGGAAGTGTAGGCAATGGGTCTACATTCCTCACTATTCTTCTGCAGCAGCACTAGTCCTAGTCCGTAGGAAGATGCATCGGCTGACACCTTGATCTCTTTGTTTGGGACTTACAGGGCTAGCACGGGTGTGGATGTCAGCTCCTTCAGCTCTTTGAAGGCTCTGACTTGGTCGGCCCCCCAGTACCAGTGTTTTTTCTTTGAGAGTAGGTCTCTGRGAGGTTTGTCCTTTTCTGCTAACTGAGRGATGAACTTTCCCAGCTGGTTCACCATTCCTAGGAAACTCCGCAGCTCTCCGACTTTGGATGGCTCCGCCATCTCCTTGACAGCCTCTGTCTTTGTCGGTCGGGCTGTACTACTTTGTCCAAGATAATGAGGCCCAGGAACTTGTTTATTTATTACAAGTTTTGATTTGGTGCATCGGTGGAGAGAAGACCAAAGTCTCTTTTCCTGTACTGTCTAGAGACACTTTGTTTTGTTCCCTGTTGGGTCATCAGATTATGGAGGTGAGTTGTCTTTGTAATGTATGACAGTGAGAAGTTTTGAGGCGACATAATCATGTAAAAGTCCATAGTTGCAATGCTCTGCTAGGGCATATAAGGCTGTGACAAAATAATTCCGTTTAATTTCCCCTCTGTCTCCACATGTTAAAGCGGGCTCACTCATAGATCACATTCTTTTTCACAATAAAGAATGTATGAAATCTGTCTCTTACTTGTCCATACTGTTGTTGCTTGAGTTTGTTTAGGTTTGGACCTCAAAACGTCACCTGCTTCATCGCCCAAACACTGTTATGCTGGTGAATGAGGACCCAAAAGCGACAGTAATAGAAACAGAGTCTTTATTCCAGTATCAAACAACAAATGATTCTCCTGATATATCAAAGGTAAATCCAAAACAGGAAACTGAAATCCTCTCGTCAGTAGGAGGAACGACTGGAGACGCGACCACAGACTGCAGGTCGCTTCAGGAAGGCACAGGCCGTAGCTGACATAGACACCTGCTCACACGCAGCATCTGAAGAAGGCAAAAACACGACAGGGCGGAACAAGGCCCAGGACAGCAAACATCAAACAAGAATCCGACAAGGACAGAGCGGAAAACAGAGGGAGAAATAGGGACTCTAATCAGAGGGCAAAATAGGGGACAGGGTGTGAAAGAGTAAATGAGGTCGTTAGGAGAATGAGAAACAGCTGGGAGCAGGACGGAACGATAGAGAGAGAGCGCGGGAGAGGGAGAGAGGGAGGAGGAGAGAGAGAGAGAGAAAGAGGGAAAGAACCTAATAGACGCAGCAGAGGGAAGCACAGGGACAAGACATGATGATCAAAGACAAAACATGACAGTACCCCCCACTCACCGAGCGCCTCCTGGCGCACTCGAGGAGGAACCCTGGCGGCAACGAAGGAAATCATCAATCAACGAACGGTCCAGCACGTCCCGAGATGGAACCAACTCCTCTCCTCAGGACCGTAACCCTCCCAATCCACTAAGTACTGGTGACCACGTCCCGCGAGAACGCATGTCCATGATCTTCCGTACCTTGTAAATAGGAGCGCCCTCGACAAGGACGGGGGGGGGGAGGGAAGACGAACGGGGGGCGAAGAAAAGGCTTGACACAAGAGACATGGAAGACAGGGTGGAGCGACGAAGATGTCGCGGAAGAAGCAGTCGCACAGACAGACAGGATTGACGACCTGAGAGACACGGAACGGACCAATGAACCGCGGAGTCAACTTGCGAGAAAGCTGTCGTAAGGGGAAGGTTACGAGTGGAACAGCCACACTCTCTGACCGCGACAATACCTAGGACTCTTAATCCTACGTTTTATTGGCGGCTCTCACAGTCTGCGCCCTGTAACGGCAAAGTGCAGACCTGACCCTCCTCCAGGTGCGCTCCAACGTTGGACAAAAGCCTGAGCGGAGGGAACGCTGGACTCGGCGAGCTGGGACGAGAACAGAGGAGGCTGGTACCCAAGACTACTCTGAAACGGAGATAGCCCGGTAGCAGACGAAGGAAGCGAGTTGTGAGCGTACTCAGCCCAGGGGAGCTGGTTCTGCCAAGACGCAGGGTTTCGAAACGAAAGGCTGCGTAATATGCGACCAATCGACTGATTGGCCCTTTCTGCTTGACCGTTAGACTGGGGATGAAACCCGGAAGAGAGACTGACGGAAGCACCATCAAACGACAGAACTCCCTCCAAAACTGTGACGTGAATTGCGGACCTCTGTCTGAAACGGCGTCTAACGGGAGGCCATGAATTCTGAACACATTCTCAATGATGATTTGTGCCGTCTCCTTAGCGGAAGGAAGCTTAGCGAGGGGAATGAAATGTGCCGCCTTAGAGACCATATCGATAACCGTAAGAATCACAGTCTTCCCCGCAGACGAAGGCAGACCGGTAATAAAGTCTAAGGCGATGTGAGACCATGGTCGAGAAGGAATGGGAAGCGGTCTGAGACGACCGGCAGGAGGAGAGTTACCTGACTTAGTCTGCGCGCAGTCCGAACAAGCAGCCACGAAACGGCGCGTGTCCCGCTCCTGAGTAGGCCACCAAAACCGCTGGCGAATAGAAGCAAGCGTACCCCGAACGCCGGGGTGGCCAGCTAACTTGGCAGAGTGAGCCCACTGAAGAACAGCCAGACGAGTAGAGACAGGAACGAACAGAAGGTTACTAGGACAAGCGCGCGGCGACGCAGTGTGAGTGAGTGCTTGCTTTACCTGTCTCTCAATTCCCCAGACAGTCAACCCGACAACACGCCCTTCAGGGAGAATCCCCTCGGGGTCGGTAGAAGCCACAGAAGAACTAAAGAGACGGATAAGGCATCAGGCTTGGTGTTCTTATTTCCCGGACGATAGGAAATCACGAACTCGAAACGAGCGAAAAACAACGCCCAACGAGCTTGACGTGCATTAAGTCGTTTGGCAGAACGGATGTACTCAAGGTTCTTATGGTCAGTCCAAACGACAAAAGGGACGGTCGCCCCCTCCAACCACTGTCGCCATTCGCCTATGGCTAAGCGGATGGCGAGCAGTTCGCGGTTACCCACATCATAGTTGCGTTCCGATGGCGACAGGCGATGAGAAAAGTAAGCGCAAGGATGGACCTTATCGTCAGAATGGAAGCGCTGAGACAGAATGGCTCCCACGCCCACCTCTGAAGCGTCAACCTCGACAATGAATTGTTTAGTGACGTCAGGAGTAACAAGGATAGGGCGGATGTAAAACGCTTCTTGAGGAGATCAAAAGCTCCCTGGGCGGAACCGGACCACTTAAAGCAAGTCTTGACAGAAGTCAGAGCTGTGAGAGGGCAGCACTTGGACCGAATTTACGAATGAAACGCCGATAGAAATTAGCGAAACCGAGAAAGCGCTGCAACCGACACGTGACTTAGGAACGGGCCCAATCGCTGACAGCCTGGACCTTAGCGGGATCCATCTGAATGCCTTCAGCGGAAATAACAGAACGAGAAATTGTGACAGAGGAGACATGAAAGGCGCACTTCTCAGCCTTCACGTAGAGACAATTCTCTAAAAGGCGCTGGAGTACACGTCGAACGTGCTGAACATGAATCTCGAGTGACGGTGAAAAAATCAGGATATCGTCAAGGTAAACGAAAACAAAAATGTTCAGCATGTCTCTCAGTACATCATTAACTAATGCCTGAAAGACAGCTGGAGCATTAGCGAGACCGAACGGCAGAACCCGGTATTCAAAATGCCCTAACGGAGTGTTAAACGCCGTTTTCCACTCGTCCCCCTCTCTGATGCGTACGAGATGGTAGCGTTACGAAGGTCCAACTTAGTAAAGAACTGGCTCCTGCAAAATCTCGAAGGCTGACGACATAAGGGGAAGCGGATAACGATTCTTAACCGTTATGTCATTCAGCCCTCGATAATCCACGCAGGGGCGCAGAGTACCGTCCTTCTTCTTAACAAAGAAAAATCCCGCTCCGGCGGGGAGGAAGAAGGCACCACGGTACCGGCGTCGAGAGAAACGACAGATAATCCTCGAGAGCCTTACGTTCGGGAGCCGACAGAGAGTATAGTCTACCCCGAGGGGGAGTGTCCCCGGAAGGAGATCAATACAACAATCATACGACCGGTGAGGAGGAGGGAGCTGGCTCTGGACCGACTGAAGACCGTGCGCAGATCATGATATTCCTCCGGCACTCCTGTCAAATCACCAGGTTCCTCCTGAGTAGAGGGGACAGAAGACACAGGAGGGATAGCAGACATTAAACACTTCACATGACAAGAAACGTTCCAGGATAGGATAGAATTACTAGACCAATTAATAGAAGGATTATGACTAACGCCAGGGATGACCCAAAACAACAGGTGTAAAAGGTGAACGAAAAATCAAAAAGGAAATGGTCTCACTGTGGTTACCAGATACTGTGAGGGTTAAAGGTAGTGTCTCACATCTGATACTGGGGAGAAGACTACCATCTAAGGCGAACATGGGGCGTGGGCTTCCCTAACTGTCTGAGAGGAATGTCATGTTTCCGAGCCCATGCTTCGTCCATAAAACAACCCTCAGCCCCAGAGTCTATCAAGGCACTGCAGGAAGCAGCCGAACCGGTCCAGCGTAGATGGACCGACAAGGTAGTACAGGATCTTGATGGAGAGACCTGAGTAGTAGCGCTCACCAGTAGCCCTCCGCTTACTGATGAGCTCTGGCTTTTACTGGACATGACATGACAAAATGTCCAGCAGAACCGCAATAGAGGCAAAGGCGGTTGGTGATTCTCCGTTCCCTCTCCTTAGTCGAGATGCGAATAACCTCCCAGCTGCATGGGCTCAGTCTCTGAGCCGGTGGAGGAGATGGTTGGAGATGCGGAGAGGGGAAACACCGTTAAGCCGAGCTCTCTTCCACGAGCTCGGTGACGAAGATCTACCCGTCGTTCTATGCGGATGGCGAGTGCAATCAAAGAGTCCACGCTGGAAGGAACCTCCCGGGAGAGAATCTCATCCTTAACCTCAGCGTGGAGTCCCTCCAGAAAACGAGCGAGCAACGCCGGCTCGTTCCAAGTCACTGGATGCAGCAAGAGTGCGAAACTCTATAGAGTAATCCGTTATGGATCGATCACCTTGACATAGGGAAGCCAGGGCCCTGGAAGCCTCCTTCCCAAAAACTGAACGATCAAAAACCCGTATCATCTCCTATTTAAAGCTCTGATAAACGTTAGAACACTCAGCCCTTGCCTCCCAGATAGCTGTGCCCCACTCCCGAGCCCGACCAGTAAGGAGTGATATGACGTAAGCGATCCGAGCTCTCTCTCTTGAGTACGTGTTGGGCTGGAGAGAGAACACAATATCACACTGGGTGAGAAAGGAGCGACACTCAGTGGGCTGCCCAGAGTAACATGGTGGTTATTAACCCTAGGTTCCGGAGACTCGGAAGACCAGGAAGTAGCTGGTGGCACGAGACGAAGACTCAGAAACTGTCCAGAGAGATCGGAGACCTGAGCGGCCAGGGTCTCAACGGCATGACGAGCAGCAAACAATTCCTGCTCGTGTCTGCGAGCATTGCTCCCTGGAACTCGACGCAGTGTTGAGAGAATCCATAGTCGCTGGGTCCATCTTGGTCGGATTCTTCTGTTATGCTGGTGAATGAGGACCCAAAAGCGACGTAATAGAAACAGAGTCTTTATTCCAGTATCAAACAAACAATGATTCTCCTGGATATATCAAAGGTAAATCCAAAACAGGAAACTGAAATCCTCTCGTCAGTAGAGAGGAACGACTGGAGACGCGACCACAGACTGCAGGTCGCTTCAGAAGGCACAGGCCGTAGCTGACATAGACACCTGCTCACACGCAGCATCTGAAGAAGGCAAAACACGACAGGGCGGAAACAGGACACAGGACAGCAACATCAAAACAGAATCCGACAAGGACAGAAGCGGAAACAGAGGGAGAAATAGGGACTCTAATCAGAGGGCAAAATAGGGGACAGGGTGTGAAAGAGTAAATGAGGTGTTTAGGAGAATGAGAAACAGCTGGAGCAGGAACGGAACGAAGAGAGAGAGAGCGGGAGAGGGAGAGAGGGAGGGGAGAGAGAGAGAGAGAAAGAGGGAAAGAACCTAATAAGACCAGCAGAGGAAGCACAGGGACAAGACATGATGATCAAAGACAAAACAATGACACAAAACAGTATATGAGGTTGTTCCCCTGATTCTCCTCGGTAGATGTGTGAAGATTACTCATCTGACAAAAGCGCTCGCAACTCCTAATCGTTTTAGAAAAATCAAACAGCTCTAGTGGCTGTAAACTGAATGTAGCACTTGGGCCTGTATGCGTGAGTATCTGTGCCCCTCCCGCTGCACATTGAACAGGAGCCTGGCCTCTTCCTCTACCCACTGCTGCCAGTGGCTGCTGCGCTTCTCCTGCGCGTCTTCCATGCTGATTAGCCTCTTCAATTTTCTTCACAAAACTTTTCAACCCGGTAAGCTAAACTCTGTTAGTAAATACGCTCGTTTTAGTCCACTTCTGAAACCATATCGTGTAATCAGACTTGTCTATACGTTCACATTACAAGCCACATGTGTCACGACTTCCGCCGAAGTCGGCCCTTCTCCTTGTTCGGGTGGTGTTCGGCGGTCGACGTCACGGCTTTCTAGTCACCATCGATCCATTTTCAGTTTCGTTTTGTTTTGTCTGTATTTTAACACACCTGGTATCAATTCCCCCCATCATGTTCCCTATTTAACCCTCTGTCTTTCATTTATGTTTGTCCGTGATGTTTTGTACGTTAGGTGTTGTATTTGATACGTGTTCGTATCTGTTTCTTTTCCATTTGTGGAATTGTGCATATATTTTGAGTAAAACTCTGTG
>NC_036851.1:41474575-41644688 GCF_002910315.2 Salvelinus sp. IW2-2015 | reverse complement strand
CGTGTGGCGCATCCTATCCTTCCTTAGCTTCATAGTTTGAGAGTGACGGTCCGCGCGGGGATAGGAGTCAGTTGATTGATCTCATAGCGCTCGGGTACGCCACCTAAAACTCCGCCCCTGTGCATTCTTTTCGAAGAAGCTAGCCCGGCGGAGCGAACTATGATCGTGGGGGACGGGAGTTTGCTGGCTGTTGTCCATGGCTCTGAAAGCGTGGAGACCATTGGCTTGAGAGGAAAAGACACCCTTCTCCATTTGGACTGACGCACGGCAATCTGTAGTACATCCGGGCGCGAGGAGGAGCCTCGCCAGGCAGGTGGCATGTGTTCAATAATACCGTTTTGAACTTTCATTATGAACAAGGTCATAGATACGTTATGTTGTCATGTAGCACTGTACAACAAACGGCTGTATGATACAGAGGAGAGTCCTCAGATCCACTCCCATCATTCCAGCCTCTCGCCTGGTGGCACCGGTGGTATGGGAGGTGGACGCGGACATCGAACGGGCGTCACGTTCAGAGCCCATTCCACCTGACTGTCCAGCTGGGCGTATGTACGTTCGTTTGATGTCCGCGATTTTGATCTGTTGGGCTCATACGTCACCCTCCTCTGGTCATCCTGGATCATGGTCGGACGGTGCGCTGCCTTTCTGGGAAGTACTGGTGGCCCACTTTAGCTAAGGACGTGGGTTTATGTTTCCTCTGTTCGGTATGTGCACAGTGCAAGGCACCTAGACACTGCCCAGAGGGAAATTACAACCCCTTCCCGTTCCACAGCGACCATGTATAACCTATCGTGGGATTTCGTGACGGATCTTCCCCCGTCGCGGGGTAACACCCACGATCTGGTCGTTGTGGATCGGTTTTCTAAGTCCTGCCGTCTCCTTCCTTTGCCCGGTCTTCCTACGGCTCTACAAACTGCGGAGGCTCTGTTCACCCATGTATTCGGCACACGGGGTGCCTGAGGATATAGTTTTCATCGGGGTCCCCAATTTACATCTAGAGTCTGGAGGGGTTATGGAACGCCTGGGGATCTCGGTCAGACCTCAGGTTTCCACCCCGAGAGTAACGGGCAGGTGGAAAGAGTAAACCAGGATGTGGGTAGGTTTCTGAGGTCCTATTGCAGGACCGGCCGGGGGAGTGGGCAGCTTACATCCCCTGGCGGAGATGGCCCAAAACTCCTCCGCCATCCTCTACAACCTATACCGTTCAGTGTGTGCTAGGTTCCAGCCGGTCCTGGCACCATGGCATCAGAGCCAGATTGAGGCTCCTGCGGTGGATGAATGGTTGATAGGTGGATAGGGGTGTGCACGCCCCCCGTTTCCTGTAGTTCACGATCAGCTCCTTGGTCTTACTGACGTTGAAGGAGAGGTTGCTGTCCTGGCACCACACTGCCATGGAGAGGCTATACAGACACCTTGGTGCCCAAATTGATGATGTATGTCGTGTAGCTGAGATCCAAGTCTGGAGATGAATGGATTCGGTTCAGTTTTCCTGATGAGCCCTTCCCAGCTAGCTAGTTTATATGCAGGGCTGGCTAGCTGGCAACAACAGCATCATGGCGCTAGTTAAAACGTGTTTAGTTTGATGGGAGAGGTCCACCTTCACATTTACCGCTACCCCAGTAATCACTCCTTTCAATGGGGCCCTGTTCCTAAGAGCAAAGCAAGAAACCGATCTTGCACTGAGTTGCGTGACACAAAGCGCCTGCTCCGTCTGGTTGGAAGAAAAACACAAATATCACAAGCCCACTACGGGTTACTTTAACTGACTCAACTGCACCCAACTCCTTTTCCACCCACCCTGAAACCACAAATGGATCTGCCAAAAGGCAAGGATCTACTTTTCAAAAATGTCACTCCTACTGGACCAGATTCTTCTTTCTCATGTCCATCGATGCAAGGCTCGGGCTCTGAGCTCTTCACCACACCTTCCCCTTCACTTAGCTTGCCATAACTAACTTCCATTTCACCTCTAGCACTCGACCTGGCATACTGCTCACTCTGTTTGTACTTGCCACCAGTCTTCACCCCCCTATCTCCCTTTCTATCACCATTTTCATCAAATTCAACCTCAACCATCCTCATTTTCTTCAATGCCTCCTTCCTCTTTTTCCTCTTCCATTCCTCACAGCTGAAACAGAAGACTGTCTCGTGCAGCAGTAAGTCCCCACACTCATAACAGAAGTTCCTGTGGTTCCCGCTTGTCTCTGTAGCCTTTTTACACTCAACTGTCCCCACAAAATCAACGCTCTTCTGCTCCTGCAGTAAGGAGAGGGAAGTACCTAGATAGTGTCTCCAAAATCAGGCCAGTGTTACAGCTAAAGCAYATTTATTGTAGGCAAGTTATTTTCACAGAAAATGTACAAATATTTTTTTTTCTTTTACAATTACACTGATAATAATTGAATGAACACTCTCCCAAGTCCCAACTTTGGCAGACAAGTTTCAAATTCTTGCTGAAGCCACAAGCACCAACTAGCTAGCTGGGAATGGCTCATCAGAACGACTGACTGAACCAAATCCGTTCCGTCTCTACTCGACTCTTGCTGCGTGACATATGTCATCAACTTAGGCACCAGGCGTGTCCATTTAGCCTCTTCCACACTGCCAGGTCACTTTTTGCTTTCAAGACATCTGGGAACTCCAAAAAATCTGAGGTCAAATCATGACGTCAGTGATCTTCAAGTCAGAAATTCAGACCTCTAGAAAGATGCCTGAGTTTCCGTCTTGGAATTCCGAGTTTGATGAATGTTCAAAAAATAAATCCCAGTTTGGATCTTTTTTATTTCTCCCAGAGTTCACAGTTGTCTTGAATGCACTGAAGTCAGAAGTCGGAGATCTGAGTTCCCTGTTGTTTTGAACGYGGAAACAATACAATCATCAAGTTTGCGGATGACACGACGATGGTAGGCCTGATCACCGGCAACTGGGAACTTGAATCTGGGAAATCTCTGACTTCCAACTTCAGTGCGTTCAAGACAACTGGGAACTCTGGGAAAAAAACAAGCTCCGAATGGGACTAATCATTTTGAACTGTCATCCAAGTCGGAATTCCAAGTCGGAAACTCTGGCATCTTTCGAGAGCTCTGATCTGAAGGTCACTGACATCATGATTTTACCTTGTTTATTCCCAGAGTTCCCAGTTGTCTTGAAAGCACCATTTCAGTCTTGCATGGCCACCCGCAAGTTAGCGTAAACAACATAAATCTTGTTCTGGAGGCAGCTCTGCAGAGTGGTCACTAGCCGGCACAGCCACAAAGTCATAAAATCTGATTTTAAACCTAACCCTGACCTTAACCACACTGCTAACCCTAATGTCTRACCTTAAATTAGGACCAAAAAGCTTTTTTGTTGTCATAATTTTTTACACTAAAGCCAAATTTGACTTTGCGGCTGGCATATCTAAGGGAAAATGACTCAGTTCTGCCTCCAGGGCAATACCTGCTGGCCACACAGTCTTGGGTGGACAAGCAGTACAGGATGGGACTAAGCACACCCCCTTGAGCTTCATAACAACATAGGCCTACTGGTAAATGCACGAGGGAGTACTTCGGGGGTACTCTGGTATAAGCAAAATATGTAACCAAAAAAGGTTGAGACAACTGCTCTTCCATGGTTACTGGTTTGGCCAGTATGCCTCTAATATTCTTTACTATGGGGGTCTCATCTTTATGAAACCCTACAATGAATATATATTGTTTTCACTATAAATTATTGTAAGAGAATCTGGATCGTGTCAGTGAAAAGCAATGGGAAAAAATCTTTGAATTTAATGTAATACCTGTCAGTAGTAAATAAATGTCAACGATAAAAACTTTGTAGGTGTCAGCAGCATACATTTCCACTAATTCCAAGTGGACATTATGATACCGTATTTTTCTATGACATAGTAGTGGACAGACCACAGCTGATTCGATCCATTATTTTCACTTCTCAAAAGAAAGAAATGACAAAYCCTAGCATTCATACACTGAAGGTGTGAAGACTGAGTAGGGCTGAAATTACATATGGAAATCACAAATTACATATGGMCAAAAAAAAATTGAACAAGCCCTTGGGGGAGTCCCTCCCTTGAATTTGTGTTAGGTAGAGTATCTAAATGCTCGGACATAAGACCAAGACGATGGTAGAGGGTTGGTAAAGATGGCGGCGCTCTCCGTGGATGGAAGGTATGGACTGAATTGTGGCCGACGGAATACAGACCAAGTCACTGTATTGCACGTAAAATTGACAGAGACAGCTTTCAGAGCGATAGAAAGGTACCAAACCTTTAAGGTAAGTTGAATACATGTCTTATAGCTTACCTTATACAACTACCGATGCTATCAAAACTGGTGAACTAACTGCCACGCACAGTCAGGTTGGTCAAACGTTATTCAAATTACCTTGCTAGTTAACGTAACTTACTGTCATACCAATAATGCATATGCCATGAAGTGAGTTAGCAATTTGTGGATTACAAATCAAAGTTTGAGAGAAATGGATTTGTGTAGTCGGTGTACTATAGTTAGCTACATTTGGTAATGTAGTTAACGTTAGCTGGCTAACCAAATGTAATTTCCCCAACAACAAAAAATTAACGTTTTCCCCAGCCAAGTCCACTTTTTTTTCCTACTCAAGTCAGTACTGAAATGTGACTGGTGAAATCGATGACTATTTTGATGGCAATTTCGCGTGACATCTTTACTTAACTTTAGCTAACTTACCGTATGTTCTTAAGCCAAGGATTGGCACTGTAGTCAGTGTTTTGGAGATGTTAGGAAATATATATATATATTTATTATTATTATTTTTTGGCTAGCTAAGGTAACTATCGTAACCCTTGATCATGAATGACTCTGTTCCATTACACATTACAGTAGCTAAGTCATTGGACGAAGGCGTCTTCTGTACGGGGGAGTTTTGTTAAGCGCACCGATGCTTGGTCTGAACATTAACACGCATCAGTTGTGGTAGCATGATAAGGACCTTATCTTTCATATCAGCGAGAAACAATTTTCAAAAAAACATAACGTTAAATGAATACACGCCATTATAGGGTTAGTGTTCCCACACGGCCATATCCCCATGTTACAGCGCGTGTTTACGGAAGACGGCCAAAACAGCAAAATACTCCCATCTAAACGTGAAGTCGAATATCAATTGCGATATGGTTCTAGAAACATAAAGCCCTTTACTTTCATATCACATCAAAATAATTTCACAAATTCAAAATACACACATACTGTACTTTTCAGTGACAACACCTTTTTGGCTGCCTTCCAYTACACACAGGAGTTCAGAGCATGCTAGATAGTAAATTAGCAGTACCTCTGAAAATAAGATAGAATAAGGTCCTTGGACCTTAAAGGTGCAATATGCAGAAAACGTTGCTAAAATCATAATAGTTTGCCTAATGTCAGTTTGTGACAAAACAAGCTGTCATTGTGTGGAAAATAATTGTACCATCTGCTGTGAAATATATTTTCCATAACAGAAAATATTGTATTTTCAGTTGTTTGAAGCTGGTGTACAAAACCGAAAGTAAAAGATGCAAAAACAAAATAAGAACAGGAAGCATAGGGACATAGAACAGATCTACYGCACCTGCTTTCAATGAGAATGACAGCTTTATAACTCACATTTCTATGTGAATTTGGTCGGGTCACCCAAAAAGTTACATATTGCAGCTTTAAGGAGTAATGGTAACAGGCTCCTAAAGAGTACATCTTTGGTTAGGGTCTATCGGTGACAAACGTCCTATAATACTATAATAAAGGAGATTGCAATCATAAGCTGAATTTATGACAATAGTCAAAAGTTAGACCGCCAATCTAGCTAGTTCAGAAAGCAATTATTCTGACTAGCTAGCTTGCTAGTTAACATCAACTTGCTGGCTAGCTATACTAAAAGTTTTAGTGGATACATTAAAGTGACAGTCCACTTAAATTATAAAATAAGTTGGCTAATGTTCCTTTTACCTTGAAAGTAGTCAGGGGTACTGTTGTCAACAGTGGATGTTAGTTTACTTAGCTAGCCATTGTCACCAGCTGCTACCATTAGGTCAAACCTGTTTAAGATTACTAAATGTGTATTTTACAAATTCACACCACCATGGTCTACCAATTTTTTTTTATTATTATTATTATTTTTTACATGTGTAGCTAGCTATGTTAGCACGTTTTATGAAATTCTCACCCAAAAATCACCTTTTATACAAAAAAAAGTCTAATTCACTCCGTTGTTACTTCTTATCTTCATCAATACATTGGTTTCATGCCAAACTATTTTTGGAATAGCAATACACCTTATTATAACAATATTTTGGCTACAGACCTATCCAGTTCCTCCACACTGAGTTTGTCAGTGTACGTTATGTTCATGATTCAACTATGTTCATGACTTAATTCTTGACTTAAATGTGAATGTTACATTGGCAAGCTCCCCAGGCAAGAAACTTTATTGCCAATCTTTATAATAAGCATATAGCATAGGCTACTTGACTGTGTTTTTATATAGAAATTATAGGCCTATTTAATGTTTGATCGGGTTATATGCTGTTTTCTTCAAAATACTAGTCGCTAGGGTTTTCACTCCTTTTACTTCTAATCTTGTG
Source organism: Salvelinus sp. IW2-2015 (assembly GCF_002910315.2). Taxonomy (NCBI): domain Eukaryota; kingdom Metazoa; phylum Chordata; class Actinopteri; order Salmoniformes; family Salmonidae; genus Salvelinus; species Salvelinus sp. IW2-2015. The sequence goes on along the minus strand of NC_036851.1, from coordinate 41,638,093 downwards.
CTTGTTCTCTTAAAGCTACAGTAAAAGTTCATGACAGCATGAACCCTTTTAAACTAGTGCTTTTCAAGGACTTTCTGGATGGGAGAGGTTCCATTTGCACACGGATTAATATAACTAAGGCTATTTTATGGTAAGAAAACATTACATATGTTTGCAAAACAGTTCACACATTAGACCTACAAGATATTCACAGAAAAGGGCTAACAGCAATATATTTTTTTAACATAGTTTTGTCCAAATTTAGAAAATCTGAGGCTAAAATGTTTTTTCTTCTGTATTGGCCAATACATTTCCTCTGTCTAATCTAGTGTCCTGGTGGGCAGTAGTGTTGGTATGTGATTTGGATTTGGTCTCATTCCATGGCTTTGCATACCAGGCTTTTCTCAGTGGCAAACACAGAATCATGACTCAGGAAAAAAAAATGTTGTCACAGTTGCGCAAATTCCTATCACGTCAGCCTCTGGTGATTGTGGGCCCTTACGGACTCTTACCAAACCAATCTGTCGGGACCAAATAAAGCTAGCGTGTTAATCCCATGGCCGTACAACTTGTATTATCTGGAAGCACCTCAACAGAGATGCACTTAACGGGCCTCTGGGGCCTGTGATCAACTGGGGCCAGGAGTCCTGGGAAGTTCAATGGACTGTCAACAACACTTACATAATTCCAGAAACAAGCTAGTCAGACTCTGTAGCATATTCCCAGAATGTTCAGGCCATGGACCAATAAAACATTTTTTTTAAATCCTAATCCAAATTATTGGATTTGAAGTTGAGAAACTGGGCCTAAAGGATTTCATTCAGGGACGGTTGGGACTTAAAGTGTGTTGAATTAAGAAGTTAAGATCTTGGCCTGTTAAGTAGCCTAATTCAAGTCAGTGGTAGAAAGGGTGTCAGGAGGGGTGTCAGGAGCTGCCTTGGCCAATAGGAGCTTAGAACAAGCTGACAACAAGCCAATCGAAGTTGGAAGAAGAAGATGGGAAGATGGCGCCGAAGAACATGGCTGACGTTTTACATTCTCCCAACCAATTGTGCAATTATTATTATTTTTGCATTTTGTGTAACTTATTTTTTAACCTATTTTTTAACCTGTACATAACGTTGCTGCTACCGTCTCTTATGACCGAAAATAACTTCTGGACATCAGTTTCACACCTTTTGTGTGAAGAAAAGATGCCGGAAAAGGGGACGCAGATCGGGGATCCTTCTGAGAAGCCGGAGGCGAGCGAGTGAACTCTCAATGCCTTCCTCAAACATGCCCACCCCTTCCACATTCCTCAAACATACAAGTATTATACACCATTTTAAATATAAACTTCTTGTTAATCCAACAACAGTGTCCGATTTCAAAAAGGCTTTATTGCGAAAGCATACCTTGCGATTATGTTAGGTCAGCGCCTAGTCACAGAAAAACACAGCCATTTTCCAGCCAAAGAGAGGAGTCACAAAAAGCAGAGATCAAGAAAATGAATAAACAAACCTTTGATCTTCATCAGATGGCACTCATAGGAATTCATGTTACGCAATACATGTATGTTTTGTTCGATAAAGTTAATATTTATATCCAAAAATCTCAGTTTACATTGGCGCGTTATGTTCAGTAATGTTTTGCCTCCAAAAACCATCCGGTGAGTTTGTAGAGAGCCACATCAATTTACAGAATTACTCATAAACTTTGATATAAGATACAAGTGTTATAYATAGGATTAGAGAAACTTCTCCTTAATGCAACCGCTCTGTCAGATTTCAAAACTTTACGGTGAAAGCACACCATGCAATAATCTGAGTTCAGCGACCAAAACAAGCCATACAGATACCCGCCATGTTGTGGAGTCAACAAAAGTCAGAAATAGCGTTATAAATATTCACTTATCTTTGATCTTCATCGGAATGCACTCCCAGGAATGCCAGCTCCACAATAAATGTCTGTTTTGTTCGATAAAGTCCATATTTATGTCCAAATACCTCCTTTTTGTTCGCGTTTAGTTCACTCATCCAAATGCACAAGGCGTGAGCACAAAGTCCAGACAAAGTCAAAAAAGTTCCATTACAGTTTGTAGAAACATGTTAAACRATGTATATAATMAATCTTTAGGATGTTTTTATCATAAATCTTCAATAATGTTTCAACCGGACAATTCCTTTGTCATTAGAAAGGAAACGGAATGGAGCTCGTGCTCACGGCCACGTGCGATAAACAACTCATAGCTTTCAGCTGAGGCACCTACTGTGACTGGTCTTATTCGCTCCCCTTTCACAATAAAACCCTCAAACAACTTTCTAAAGACTGTTGACATCTAGTGGAAGCCTTGGGAAGTGCAATCTGACCCCATTTACACTGTCTATTGGATAGGCAATCACTTGAAAAACTACAAACCTCAGATTTCCCATTTCCTGGTTGGATTTYTCTCAGGTTTTTGCCTGMCATATGWGTTCTGTTATACTCACAGACATCATTCAAACAGTTTTAGAAACTTCAGAGTGTTTTCTATCCAAATCTACTAATAATATGCATATCCTAGCTTCTGGGCCTGAGTAGCAGGCAGTTTACTCTGGGCATGCTTTTCATCCGGATGTGAAAATACTGCCCCCTTGCATAACAGRTTAAATTAAGGTGAAATAAAATAAATAAAATAAAATCGTGATGGTAAGCCTGGTATGTGTATTGTGACAACACGAGCAAGTTTACTTGCGCTTATCATTTTTAGTGTACACTGTAAAGGGACATTTGCTGAAGGGAAGTTCCTGAAGTTTCAAAACAGCCAGGGAAGAACCTATTCTGCCGTGCCAATGTTTACTCATGTAGCTACCATTATCCGCAACCTGTTGATGTAATCTGACTACATGTGATTTACTTTATTATGATCAGACATACAGTGCCTTYGGAAAGTATTCAGACCCGTTGACTTTTTCCACATTTTGTTACGTTACAGCCTTATTCTTAAATGGATGAAATAAAAATAAATCTTCAGCAAACAGGTTGATGTAAATCTTTGCAAATGTATTACCTAAGTATCCTGCTTCCATTGATCACCCTTGAAATGTTTCTACAACTTGATTGGAGTCCATCAATCTTAAATGGAAGAAGTTTGGAACCACCAAGACTCTTCCCAAGACTTTCAGACCATGAGAAACAAGATTATTTGGTCTGATGAAACCAAGATCGAACCCTTTGGCCTGAATGCCAAGCGTCACTTCTGGAGGAAACCTGGCACCATCTCTACGGTGAAGCATGGTGGTGGCAACATCATGCTTTAGCGATGCTTTTCAGTGGCAGGGACTGGKAGACTAGTCAGGATTGAGGGAAAGATAAACGGAGCAAAGTACAGAGATCCTTGATAACCTGCTCCAGAGTGCTCAGGACCTCAGACTGGGGTGAAGGTTCACCTTCCAACAGGACAACGATCTTAAGCACACAGCCAAGACAACGCAGGAGTGGCTTTGGGACAAGTCTGAGTGGCCTAGCCAGCGCCCGGACCTGAACCCGATCGAACATCTCTGGAGAGACCTGAAAATAGCTGTGTAGCAATGCTCCCCATCCAACCTGACAGCTTGAGATGATCTGCAGAGAAGAATGGGAAGAACTCCCCAAATACAGGTGTGCCAAGCTTGTACTGAGTAAATGGTCTGAATACTTATGTAAATGTAATATTTCTGTTTATTTTATAAACTAGCAAAAATGTCTCATCCTGTTTTGCTTTGTCGTTATGGGGTATTGTGTGTAGGTTGAGGGGGGGGGGGATGTAATCAATTTTAGAATAAGGCTGTAACCTAACACAAAATGTGGAAAAAGTCCAGGTCTGAATACTCACTAATTCTGAGGTAATGCTGATATGTGACCATTTTGTCTGAGATGCCTATTATTTACACCGCTTTCAACATAAGAGGGAGTTCCATATTCCTACTCTAACTGTACTTTTGGCTCATTGCAAATTCATGAAACTATAAACATGCTTTTGCTAGCTAGCTTCTTAGCTAGTTGATTTGCCAGATGAAACACAATATATGCTTACCAATAGCATATGAGCTGTGACTGGTTGACAGAATGGCCTGCTTTTGTCACTTAATGAGAAACGGCTCTTTTTTTCCCTCTTTTTTTCAACCACATCTGTGATAATCCAGTTGTAACTGAGTGACATTCACATTATTGTTATGATGGAACAACTTACAATCAATGCTTATATTGAAAATGTGATTGTAGAGTCTAATCCCTYCCTCTCTTTTTCAGAATGTAACGTCCTCGCGGCCAACAATGCAATTCACGGGACTCCAAGGGGTAAGTATGTTCACATGTCAAATCTTCATTTTGACTTGAGAACTACAGTACTAGTTATGGGTCAACCCTGTGGGGGGTAAACCAAAATTTTAATGCAACCATTATTGAAGACTTAAGCAACCTATCATTTGAGCGCTGGTGGTATACACATTAAATACAATTCCTACCCTAGCTGGTGTAGACCCAAGGTTTTGTGTTTTCAGTGAAATATACATTTGTTAAGCTACGAGTTATATTTAGAGGCTTGTGGCCTAACTCTTTCCACCCTTCTGAAAGCATCTGGTTAACCTCTGACTACCTGGGCTGTACACTATGAATAGTTGAACTCTCCAATGTGTCTATCTATAAATACTTCTCTGGCAGTCTGCAGCTGGGCCCAGAGCAGAGGGAACACACACACACACACACACACACACACACACACACACACACACACACACAGAACAACTCAGACCTCTAAGATCTGCTTGTGTCATGCAAGCTCACGTTCTAATTAGTCTCAGATCTCACCTCTCAGATCAGTCTATATTGACAGATGCAACACACTGAACATCACTGTAAAGGGTTAATGTTACAAGACCTTGAGAAATTAGACCCAGTTGAGGGTTTTTTACAGATGGTTTGCTATTTGGCATGACTGACTCTGTCACATTCAAATATGAGCAAAATCTCTTCTTCCCGCCACCGGGCACTATAGCAGTAGAGGGAAATGAAATCCCATTTCCCTTCAGAATGATCGAGTACCTCTGTGCAATATGTCACTCCTGGCAGTTTCATGCATATAGGGAAGAGAGATGCTCCTTGTTTTCTGTGGTTGATTAATATTTTTTTTATTGATCTCCTTTTGATGTGAACCCCACAGCGTATTAAGATCCCAAGGACCGACTCTCCAGATGGATCTCAGAACTTTGACTTCTACCTATCCAATGTGGGCAAGGACAACCCTCAGGGAAGCTTTGAGTGCATCCAACAGTATGTGTCCAGGTAAGCACCCTCTGGAATGAAACCAAGCATGTATCAAATGCTCGCTACTGAAGACCCAGTGTAAATTGTTGTAAGCTGTTTCGTTAACTGAAATAATTGTCACTCTGGTGTCAGAATTTAATGTCATTGAGCCTTGTTAATGAGTAATTGGTTGAATTGAGATGGGTCCATGTTGAGAAACCCTGTGCTGTATGACTGAAACCCCCCCTGTCCTCTCCAGTTCGGGGACCCCCCACCTGGTGTCCCTGGGGGTGGTTCAAGACAAAGTCACGTTGTGTGCCACCAACGACTCCTACCAGGTGACTCGGGAGCGCATGACGCTGGCTGAGGAGGATGGGACCAAAGTCCTCAAGCCTGGAGGCCAGTTCAAAGGCAAGTTCCATCCATTTAAGCCCACATTTCCATTGTTTGCGCCTGACTAAGCCCTTTGGGTCCAGCCCTTTTTAAGGCTTGTTCACATTGGCAATTTGAAGTGAATCCACTCCAAAATTTTTGCATATCCGATTCAAATGTGTTGTTTTTCCTGCAGTCTAAACAGCCAAAATGCACATGGAATCAGATATTTCAAGACCCATTTCAAACCACATTCGTAGGTGGTTTGAAATCGGATACAAATCTGATTCCTGGCCATGACTTGTCTGAATGCATATAAATCAGATGTAAGTGGTTTTTAGAACTATTTGGCATATCTTGTTGCTTGCTAGCTACTCTGACAGTTTAACAAGAACGTGTGGTAGTTAACTAGCTTGTTAATTGTTTACGAACAAGTTAGTAAATGTGCTAGAAAGCTAGCTAGGTAGCTGATTAGCTTGTTGACTGCTGTGGTTAGCCAAAAAGGACTGATTTTGAAAGCTAGCATTAGTGCACTAACATGCTAGCTGTTCCCATAGACTTCCTATCATTGAATGACTATCCATTTAAAAGCGTGTCTCGGCAGATATAATTACGTATTTTTTTTGTAGCGGTGGCAACAATTCAGCAGTGTTTGGCCACCACTCCTAAATTAATATAGGGGAAACACYYACTTTGAGTATTGACACTGTCTGCCACCACAGCCATATCTGGGTTAGTCGCACTCTGCAAATAGTTCTTATTTAACGACAACACTGGTCTACAGCCAAACCAATTGTCTTGCCTTTCTATTTCTAATACACTACGACTGGATTAAGGTCGGCCGTGTGTAAAAGGGAAAGTAAATCTTGGGCTAATCTAATTTGGCTCACTCATCCCGTTTTGCCGGTGGAGATACGCTGCACATTCTCTCAATCTCCTTTCCCCTCGTAACAGCTCACTGTTGCTGTAACTGGCCATGCAAAATCTACCTCCACTGACCTGGGAGTGGACGGAGTTCTCCCACAGCAGAGGGCCATAAACTTAGTTTCACTGGCAAAGAGTTTTTCTTCAAGCGCCATGCAACAACATAGATTTGATGTCACCCAAATGGCCCATTTGCCACCAGTTATGTTTTTCTAAAAGGCAGTGTGCCCTATAGGCTTCTTTGTATGTGATTATAATTTTAGTACCTTGTGTTTTGCGCAACTATTTGACATGCCTGGATTTCAAACGTTTATTGAAAGATTTTTCATCAAACTGTTCGCTTTTCATTATGCCAGATGGTCCAGCACCATCATCAGACAATTGCTTTAATTTTTGGTGTGATTCTCATTACGGGATAAGGCCTAAAATACAGGATAAAATCTTTCTATGTCGCATGATTGCTCAAAACACAGCCAAACACAGTCTGAATAGGCGTTACAGTTTAGACGATCGTATAGCAACGTTCGTAAAGGGGTAGATGTTCAGGGCTTGTCCACAGTTTCTAATAGAAATAGAGTTCCAGTTATCTACATTAATTGGTATTGTTTATTTAACATGGCATTGCATGTTTTCTCAACAGTAAGCAGATGTGCGTCTTTGCTGGGATGGTTTTTACCTCCTAGGGCTGCTCTGGAACTATATTTAATTCTGCAATATGCAAGTTTAGGTGACCTGACCAAATTTGCAGATGTGTTTTTAGACATGTCATTCTCAATGAAAGCAAGTCTAAGAAATGGTAGATCTGCTCTATGTATGCTATTTATATGCTTCCCATTCTCAAGTTTTGTTTTTGCATCTTTCACTTTTGGTGTTGTACACCAGCTTCAAACACCTGAAAGTACAATATTTTTGCTTATGRAAAATGTATTTCACAGCAGTTTAGATGGTACAATGATTCTCTACACTAGCTTGTTTATTCACAAACCGAAATTAGGCAAACTATTAGAATTTTAGCAACCAGGAAATGGCTGAATAGTGCATCTTTAACTGCAGGAATCCATGAAATCTTTGCTCTCCGTACTCTCAAACTAGAAAAGTCAGTTAAACCAACCTTTCGGTCTAGTTTCTGCCTGTGGGGATTAATTTGCATATTGTGTCCCAGATGGAAACTGAGAGGGGAGCAGAGGAAAGGGGTAGAGTTTGGGCATGTAACAGCTGGCTCAGTAGAAGCACTCCTATTAACATGTGCAAAATTAGCCCTAACCTTCATTTATTTAGTTTGTTTAGGCTTTGTCCGTTATGTATGTTGGCCTGGGACCTTATGCAATGTTTGTTTTAAATGGGAGACCCATTTACTTGATGCCATTCAGAGTTTAGTACGCCAAAGTGAAATCATAAACACACAGCACTGCTACACGACACGGCAGGTCTGTTGGTTTGAATGACATGCATCAAATTTTATTGGTCATGTTGTGAATTGTTAGATACTACTGCACTGTTGGAGCTAGGAACACAAGCTTTCGCTACACCCGCAATAACATCTGCTAAATATGTGTATATGACCCATGAAATTGAATTTGATGCATGTCATGGCAGAAACTGTAATTCTGATAGCAAGCCAACAGAGCTGCTGTGATGGGTAGCTGTGTTTTTATTGTCTCCCATGTAAAGTCACTAGGCTGGCCAGCGCTGAAAGCAAAGCTGATTAGCAGCTGACGCAAGCAACTCACCTACTCCAGTCACTCACCAGGCCTTGAGACAGCAAAAATGTATGTGTGGTTTGTGCACATAGACTGTGAGATCTCTATCAGCATTTGCTCGGAGGAGGCGGCAGACGAGGGTACACGTTTTTCTCTAACCTTTAATCTTGTAGAGCGCTTTAGAATTTCATAATCACTGGAGAGCATTATGGAGAAATGTCAAGGCATCCTGACTAATCAGACAACTTATGAGCTGGGGGCCAGATTCTCTGGATCCTCTTAATGACATTGACTTTTACATTGGGAACTCAGTCTCTCCAAATCAGGCTTCTATGATGTATCTTGTACTAGTAACGTACAGTCAGTTCAAATTCAGTCCACATACAGTTCCGAACACACAATAGTTAAGTAGCAACTTTGACTCTTTAGGGCAGGGTTCCCCAACTGGCAGCACCCGGGCTGAATTTGGCCCACAGGTGGTTTTATTTGGCCCAACAACAAATAACTCTGAGCATTTAAAAATATATATTTTTATTGTTTGTCATAAGACTGTAAAAACACCAGGGAATCATCTCCAAGTGATTTTAATTTTGGAAATCTATTCAAGTATTCCCACGCATAATAGTGAGATACATGATCTTATGCAAATGTAAGCAATATTTGAAATTGTTTTAGTCATATTATACTTAACGAAAATATAAACACAACATGTAAAGTGTTGGTCCCATGTTTCATGAGCTAAAATTAAAGATCCCAGAAATGTTCCATACATACAAAGGTTATTTCCATAAAATGTTGTTCACAAATTTGTTTATCCCTGTTAGTGAGCATTTCTCCTTCACCAAGATATGCCACACCTGTCAAGTGGATTATCAAGAAGCTGATTTAAACAGCATGATCATTACACAGGTGTACTTTGTGTGGGAACAATAATGGCCACTCTAAAATTGTGTTTATATTTTTGTTCAGTGTATATCTGTTTCGACTTTCAATTTGACCAACCATCCGCTCAAGAAGAAATCTGCCTGCTGCTGAATGTAATTGATTTATCCCTGCTCTAGTGTTCCAAGTGCCTGCTGGCTTTCGTACTCATCTTTCAGTCAGTGTTCAATAACATTATTATGTTGTCATATTAATAAGAAAAACGTTTTAGTTAGTGACTAAGCTGCTAGTTAGCGAGGAGTGCCGTTTCTGCTGTAAACTCAATTGAGGTAAGCAATACAACATTTAACTGATTCATTTAAATGTCAGAGAAACAAATGATCAAATAAATGGATTGTGGACTTCTTAGGTTCCATAATGCCATGGTCTCAACGGATATTGGTTTTGGGCAGATTGTGTGCCATTTTTCTCAGCGTCACCTCCTTCGCCCCTCTAACTTCAGGTAAGAAAGTCCAGATCCGCAAGCCAGCGCCGTCAGGCTCTGAACCAGTCGCGGAGCGCAAGCGCTCCACCCCTATCAACCCAGCCAAGACCATCCGCAAGTGCCTTGCCAACAACCTGGTTTCCCAGCGCCCGTACCGCGACCGCCTCGTCCACCTGCTGGCATTGCGCTCCTACAAGAAGCTGGAGCTACTGGCCAGGCTGCAGCGGGACGGGGTCAGTCAGAAGGACCGCAGCTCTCTTGGGAGCACCCTGCAACAAGTAAGGCTAAGGCTAGCGCCTTGCAACAAGTGAAGCTGAGGCTAGCGCCTTGCAACAAGTGAGGCTGAGGCTGGCGCCTTGCAACAAGTGAGGCTGAGGCTGGCGCCTTGCAACAAGTGAGGCTGAGGCTGGCGCCTTGCAACAAGTGAGGCTGAGGCTGGCGCCCTGCAACAAGGCTGGTCTGAAAATGTGGTTTGATGCTCCGTATAGAGGGTGTGATGTAATTGCGGCACCTACAGAGGCATGCAGAGGCCAAAATTAAGCTCCGCACTACCGTGCGCCTTCCAAATTTTGTAACAATGTGGAAGGGCTAGCTCCGCATTGACATGATTGGTTAACGGTAGGTGGGGGCGGGAGGTCCTGTATAAACACAAACTCACTTCCTTCACAACTGCTCTGCGAAGCGCAAGAAGTATGAATGCCCTGCCTTCTGCAGAGGCAGTATCGCAGTAAATGCTGTACGCCACTGCAGACACCAGATTGACCATGCAAATCCTTTGAGGCTAGTAGTACCCCTGCAACAAGTAAGGAGGCGGCTAGTACCCCTGCAACAAGTAAGACTAGCAGCCTGCAACAAGTTTGGTTACAACTCTGCAACCATTATGGCTAGCATCCTGCAACAACAAAAGGGGGGTAGAACCCTAAAACAAGTAAGAGGGAGGAGAATAGTACTTTATTGGTTTCATATGAAACTGGGGGGGTTCCTAGCTATTTATGGCAAGTATGAGTAACTGGCAGCACTGTGTATGAGAAGACAAATGTTCCTGTTTACCCTTAGGACCCATTACCCTTCTTAGGCATTAAACACCAAATGCAAATCAGTCTAGGAGACCAATTCCCTGTAATACAAAGACCTTCATTCACAATTACTGAATTTTGAATGAAGAACCAAGCAGCAAGAACCAAGCAGCCATACATTAAAGTCAGTAGTCTTATTAGACACACACACACACACACACACACACACACACACACACACACACACACACACACACACACACACACACACATATAGCAAGAACCAAGCACGCACAGATCACACAGCAAGAATCAAGCACACAGACACACTTATACTAGCTATTGGAGATGATGTACTGAACTACTCAGACTGGTTTACTTTGCAACAGCAACTGTGGTAAGCTGACTATCCTTGCTTGGTATACAGAAAACACAATACTCATACTTGTTTGGGGATTTGCCTAGTGTTGTGATTGAATACAGAGATGCTGGATTTGAAATGCAGTGATTTCATACCCAGGTTGAGATGCAAGTAGGGCAGGCATTAATGGAAGAAAAGTCTAACTCTTAGGGAAAAAAGTAATACCAGCGGTTGTATTTGAATAGCTTTTAATGCTCCCAAATGATTGGAGAGCACTTTTTTTCAAATGGAAATCTTTTTTGTGGGTATATTTGTTCACAGGTGGCCAACCTGAACCCCAAAGATAACTCGTACACTATGAAGGACTTTGTGTACCGTGAGGTGCAGAGGGACTGGCCAGGCTACTCTGAGGACGACCGCGTTCAGGTTAATGCAATTCTGGCCCGGTAGGTCACAATACATTTCACCCTCCTGAACAGGCCCCTGCATTTCTTGCAAGCAGAACCTCGTGGTGACTATGTAGCAGCGACTCACAGTTGGTTCTCCCTCTCTCTCAGGAAACTGGGCCTTCCCACTGAGCCGCTTTCCTCCAGCAGTCCTCCTAAAGATGGCTTCCCGGGCTCCCCACAGGTAACGCTTCAACTCTACACTCTGTTAGACACACACCTTCAGTATTACTTGCACAAACCAGCGTGTAAGCTAACAGACAAGCCAAACCTGATGACCAGGTCTCTCCTGTAAAGAGACATTTTATCTCAAACCAAATGCTAATGTTTACTAAGATCAAAAATAGCCTTTTATCACTAATTCACAAAAGAGATATTTTGTGTTTTGTATTGTTTGTGTCTTTCAGAAGTGCCAGCCCGAGTTGCCGAGTCACTTCACTGACCCCTTGATGCCCAAGAAGCCCCGCATTTCCCATGTCACCAGCCAAGGGCCACCCACCGCCCCCACCTCGTCCTCTAGAGAGCGCCGCAGCGCCACTAAGGGGGACAACAGCCACCACAGCTCCGCTGCCACCACCAAATGCTCGTCTCTCCCAGCCAGGCCCACCACGGCTGGCCCGCCCCTCAACCACCTCCCCCCTCCCTCCCAGCTGCCCGTTTCTCACCGCCGTCGTCTGTCTCATCACCCTGGCCTGGACTCCAACTCCAACTCGCCCAGCACGCCTGAGGGCCGTGGCACCCAGGACCTGCCCCTTGACCAGAGCTCAACCTGCCTGGACCACTCCTCCTCACCGATAGCCAGGCCCCCAGGCAGGACCGCCGACCGCTATGGCTCCGGCATGCCGCCCCCGGCCAGCTCCAGCCGCCCAGCCCTCACCATCTCCTCTTCATCATCCTGTTCCTCTACCATTATCCCCCCTCCCTTGCCCAGCAGTAGCAAGAAGTCAAATAAGCACAAAGAGAAGGACAGAGAGAAGGAGCGGTGTAGGGAGGGGCGCAGCATCACATACGATGGCGTCAGCCCCCGAGAGGTACAGGTTGAGGACGGCCAAAGGCCCAGGAAGAGACACCGTGCCAAGGGGGAGGAAAGACGAAGGCCAGTCATCCCCGCCAAAAGCCCAGTCTGCTCAGACGAAGGTAGTCTACCTTAATGCCTTGGTTCGGCTCCATGCTTGAATGCCTTGTTAAGAAGGGAAAGGGATGAGTGCTTGCTCATCATGCAAGGCCTGATTCCAATCCATGGTTTTGTAATGACAGCAATGCACTACTGTATTAGACAACCAGGCATTGAAAGTGCACTGATGGTGTGAATGCTTGGAAAGGGCAAAGTGTATGCATGCTTTGAACACGATGGGCTGCTTGCGTATTGGAGTACGTTTCTCACTTGAGTTGTATGTATGTACAGTTGAAGTCGAAGTTTACATGCATACACTTAGGTTGGAGTCATTAACTCGTTTTTCAACCACTCCCCAAATTTCTTAACAAACTATCGTTTTGGCAAGTCGGTTAGGACATCTACTTTGTGCACGACACAAGTAATTTTTACAACAATTGCTTACAGACCGATTATTTCACTTATAATTCACTGTATCACAATTCCAGTGGGTCAGAAGTTTACTGTGCCTTTTTTGACTGTGCCTTTAAACAGCTTGGGAAATTCCAGAAAATGATGTCATGGCTTTAGAAGCTTCTGGTAGGCTAATTGACATCATTTGAGTCAATTGGAGGTGTACCTGTGGATGTATTTCAAGCCCTACCTTCAAACTCAGTGCCTCTTTGCTTGACATCATGGGAAAATGAAAAGAAATCAGCCAAGACCTCAGAAGAAAAATTGTAGACCTCCACATGTCTGGTTCATCCTTGGGAGAAATTTCCAAACGCCTGAAGGTACCACGTTCATCTGTACAAACAATAGTACGCAAGTATAAACACCATGGTACCATGCAGCCGTCATACCGCTCAGAAAGGAGACGTRTTCTGTCTCYTAGAGATGAACGTACTTTGGTGTGAAAAGTGCAAATCAATCCCAGAACAACAGCAAAGGACCTTGTGAAGATGCTGGAGGAAACGGGTACAAAAGTATCTATATCCACAGTAAAACGAGTCCTATATCGACATAACCTGAAAGGCCGCTCAGCAAGGAAGAAGCCACTGCTCAAAACCCGCCGTGGAAAAGCCAGACTACGGTTTGCAACTGCACATGGGGACATAGAAATAGAACTGTTTGGCCATAATGACCATCATTATGTTTGGAGGGAAAAGGGGGACGCTTGCAAGCCGAAGAACACCATCCCAACTTTGAAGCACGGAGGTGGCAGCATTATGTTGTGGGGGTGCTTTGCTGCAGGAGGGACTGGTGCACTTCACAAAATAGATGGCATCACGAGGAGGAAAATTTGGTGGATATATTGAAGCAACATCTCAAGACATCAGTCAGGAAGTTAAAGCTTGGTTGCAAATGGGTCTTACAAATGGACAATGACCCCAAGCATACTTCCAAAGTTGTGGCAAAATGGCTTAAGGACAACAAAGTCAAGGTATTGGAGTGGCCATCACAAAGCCCTGACCTCAATCTTATAGAAAATGTGTGGGCAGAATTGAAAAAGCGTGTATGAGCAAGGAGGCCTGCAAACCTGAGTCAGTTACACCAGCTCTGTCAGGAGGAATGGGCCAAAATTCAAGCTTGTGGAAGGCTACCTGAAATGTTTGACCCAAGTTAAACAATTTAAAGCCAATGCTACCAAATACTAATTGAGTGAATGCAAACTTCTGACCCACTGGGAATGTGATGAAATAAATAAAAGCTAAAATAAATAATTTCACATTCTTAAAATAAAGTGGTGATCCTAACTGACCTATGACAGGGACTTTTTACTAGGATGAAATGTCAGGATTTGTGAAACTGAGTTTAAATGTATTTGGTTAAGTTGTATGTAAACTTCCGACTTCAACTGGTATGTATGATGATTGATTAGTATGTATGTGCCAATTCTTCTACATCCAACCTTACAAACCAATTTTCTTTCATCCTTTGGACTCTAGCTCAACATACTCTGTATGTGTCCTGTAATTGGTGCCAACAAACCTCTGATCATGGGAGTTAATTTCACTGATATACCTTGTCTTTATGATAAGTGAAGATGGGTCCGCCCTGAGCAGCACACTCAGAAATCTGTCCACGGGTTCACTCTGACAACTGTTTCAAGACCAGTACTTTTGAATAGTTTGTTTTACATTTATGTTAGTTTAGTCATTTAGCAGGAGCTCTTATCCAGAGTGACGTATAGTTCATTTTAAGATGGGTGGGACAACCACATTAGTCATAGTAAATACATTTTTCCTCATAGTAGCTTTCAGCAAATTTAGAGCTGGTAAGAGGGAACAGAGTCAAGTGGTGTTGTGTTACAAAAGAAGAATTTGGGGGGGGGGGTGCGAGTCATTTATTTAAGGCTAGTAAGAGAGAGCTGTTCTGATGGTCAGTTGATGAAGGATTATTGCGATTGGTGTCTTTGTTATTCCCCAGACAATAAAAAGAGGCCAGTCCACTCCAGAAACTTTCCACCACTGTGATGCCAGATACTATGGTGATTACTTTTATTATGATTGATTTATTTGTTTCTATGTTGAACATGAAGCTTCCATAAGATGCTGTGCCATCAACCTTGTTTGGGATGGTACCCCCTTTTAGCCCTCTCAAATACAATTGATGGCACGTTGTGTGAGTTTCCTGATCACGTCCTGTGCTGCTGTCCCCTACAGTAAGTACATGGCAGTGGTGTCCATGACCAAGGCAGATTTACAAGGACAACTTCAAGCCGAGTATAGGGGTACCGCATCCTGCATGCCCGTGTGGAGAGATCACTCGCCACTTCACCCAGCTAGACGCTCGAGGCAGGGGCTGCCGCCTGGCACCAGAGAGTACCAGGTCAGATTAACAAACTACACACAGAACACCAGGTCAAATACAGACTAACCACCAGGTACCAGGTCAAAATACAACAAGCTATGCACATACTTAGGGTATACTACAATGCAGGTTCAATGAGTTAGCACTTTCATTAAACACCCAGAATTACTTTGATTTCTGGTTATTTAGAAAGCTAAATTTGATACTTTTTTTATTTCACTTTTATTTAACCAGGTAGGCTAGTTGGAACAAGTTCTCATTTGCAACTGTGACCCGGCCAAGATAAAGCATAGCAATTCGCACATACAAAACAGAGTTACACCTGGAATAACAAAACATAGTCAATATACAGTAGAGAAAAGAACAAAAAGTATATATACAGTGAGTGCAAATGAGGTAAGATAAGGGTTAGGCTAAATAGGCCATGTGGCGAAGTGATTACATATAGCAATTAAACACTGGAATAGTAGTATGCGAGAGAGATGTGCAATGAGATATGGGGTGCAAAGGAGGAAGAAAATAATAACAGTATGGGGTGAGGTAGGTAGATGGGCCAACCAACGAGAGCGGACAGGTACACTATGGTGGGTAGTGTATGGGGCTTGGTGACAAAACAAGGTGCACTGTGATAGACTGCATCCGTTGTTGTGTAGAGTGTTGGAGGCTATTTTATAGATGACATCACGAAGTTGAGGTCGTTAGGATGGTCAGTTTTAAAAGGGTATGTTGCAGCTGAGTGAAGGATGCTGTTTTGTGATATAGGAAGCCATTCTGATTTAATTTTTTATGATTGGAGATGCTTAATGTGGTCTGGAAGGAGTTCAGTCTACCAGACACCTAGGGTATGTAGTTGTCCGCGTATTCTAAGTCAGAGCCTCCAGAGTAGTAATGCTGGATGGGCGAGCAGGTGCGGGCAGTGATCGGTTGAATAGCATGGATTTAGTTTTTACTGCGTTTTAAGAGCAGTTGGAGGCCACGGAAGGAGAGTTGTATGGCATTGCAGCTCGTCTGGAGGTTAGTTAAGTGTCCAAAGAAGGGCCAGAGGTATACAGAATGGTGTCGTCTGCGTGAGGTGTATCAGAGAATTGCCATCAGCAAGAGCAACATCATTGATGTATACAGAGAAGAGAGTCGGCCCGAGGATTGAACCCTGTGGCACCCCCATAGAGGCTGCCAGAGGTCGGACAACAGGCCCTCCGATTTGACACACTGAACTCTATCAGAGAAGTAGTTGTTAACCAGGCGAGGCAGTCATTTGAGAAACCCAGGCTGTCGAGTCTGCCCATAAGAATGTGGTGATTGATTGAGTCAAGCCTCTGGCCAGGTCGATGAATACGGCTGCACGTAATGTCTCTTATCGATGGCGGTTAAAGTCGTTTAGGCCTTGAGCGTGGCTGAGTGCCCATGACCAGCTCTGAAACCAGATTGCATAGCGGAGAAGGTACTGTTGGATTCGAAATGGTCGGTAATCTGTTTGTTAACTTGGCTTTCGAAGACCTTAGAAAGACAGGGTAGGATAGATATAGGTCTGTAGCAGTTTGGGTCTGAAGTGTCTCCCCTTTGAAGAGGGGGATGACGCCGGAAGCTTTCCAATCTTTGGGAATCTCGGACGATACGAAAGAGGTTGAACAGGCTAGTAATAGGGGTTGCAACAATTTCGGCAGATCATTTTAGAAAGAGAGGGTCCAGATTGTCTAGCCTGGCTGATTTGTAGGGGTCCAGATTTCGCAGCCTTTCAGAACATCAGCTCTCTGGATTGGTAAGGGGATATGGTGGGGGCTTGGCAGGTTGCTGTGGAGGATGCCGGGCAGTTGACCGGGGTAGGGATAGAGCAGGTGGAAAGCATGGCCAGCCGAGAAGATGCTTATTGAAATTCTCAATTATAGTGGATTTATCGGTGGTGACAGTGTTTTCTAGCCTCAGAGCAGTGGGCAGCTGGGAGGAGGTGTCTTTTTCTCCATGGACTTTACAGTGTCCCAGAATTTTTTTGAGTTAGTACTACAGGATGCAAATTTCTGTTTGAAAAAGCTAGCCTTAGCTTTCCTAACTGCCTGTATATTTGTTCCTAACTTCCCTGAAAAGTTGCATATCACGGGGCTATTCGTGCTAATGCAGAACGCCACAGGATGTTTTTGTGCTGGTCAAAGGCAGACAGGTCTGGAGTGAACCATAGATATTCTATTCTCATTCTACATTTTTGAATGGGGGATGTATTTTAAGTGAGGAAGGCCTTTTAAAGAATAGCCAGGCATCATCTACTGATGGGATGAGGTCAATGTCATTCAGGATACCCCGGCCAGGTCGATTTAGAAAGCCTGCTCGCAGAAGTGTTTTAGGAGCGTTTGACAGTGATGAGGGGTGGTGTTGGTCGCAGACCATTACGGATGCAGGCAATGAGGCAGTGTTCGCTGAGATCTTGATTTACAGTGCCTGGTATCTGAGCATGTCTTTCTCCAAGCTGATACAGTTTCTTCAGAAGTATTCACACCCCTTGATTTATTCCACATTTTGTTGTTGGAGCCTGAATTCAAAATGGATTACGTTTGTTTTTTCTAACCCATCTACACAATTCCCATAATGACAAGTGAAAACATGCTTTTAGAAATGTTGTAAATTAATACTTTGTCATGTGTTGTGGACCTGGTTGTCGAACATCTCATTCCAAAATCATGGGCCTTAAATGGAGTTGTTAACCCCCCCCCCCCCCTTTCGCCTTAAAATAGCCTCTACTCTTCTGAGAAGGCTTTCCACTAGATGTTGGAACATGGATGCGGGGACTTGCTTCCATTCAGCCACGAGCATTAGTGAGGTCAGGCACTGATGTTGGTCGGTTAGCCCTGGCTCACAGTCTGTGTTCCAATTCATTCCAAAGGTATTCAATGGGGTTGAGGTCAGGGCTCTGTTCAGGCCAGTCAAGTTCTTCCATACCGATCTCGACAGACTATTTCTGTATGGACCTCGCTTTGTGCGCTGGGGCATTGTCATTCTGATACAGGAAAGGGCCTTCCCCAAATTGATGCCACAACGTTGGAAGCACAGAATCGTCTAGAATGTAATTTTATGCTTTTACGTTAAGATTTCCCTTCACTGGAACTAAGGGGCCTAGCCCAAACCACGAAAAACAGCCCCAGACCATTATTCCTCCTCCACCAAACTTTACAGTTGGCACTATGCATTCGGGCAGGTAGCATTCTCCTGGCATCCGCCAAACCAGATTCATCTGTCGGACGGCCAGATGGTGAAGCGTGATCCATCACTCCAGAGAATACGTTTCCACTGCTCCAGAGTCCAATGGCGGTGAGATTTACACCACTCCAGCCAGCACTTTGTATTGGGCATGGTGATGTTAGGCTTGTGTGGCTGCACGGCCATGGAAACCCATTTCATTATGCTTTGGTCATTTTCCTGTTGGAACGTAAATCTTCGCCCCAGTCACTTGCATTCTGAAGCAGGATCTCGTCAAGATCTGGTCACATGTGCCGAATACAACAGGTGAAGACTACCGTTGTTGTAAATATTTAACGCAATAAAATAACAATAACGAGGCTATACAAGGTATCAGTACCGAGTCAATGTGCAGTGGTACGGGGTAATACAGTGTATAAACATTATGTAGGTGTAAAAGTGACGAGGCAATCTGGATATTTAAGAGTTTGGCTCCATTCATTGTTCCCGCCATCCATCCAGTCCCTGCCGCTGAAAAGCATCCCTATAGAATGATGCTGCCACCATCATGCCTGACGGTAGGGACGGTGTTTGACAGGTGATGAGCTGTGCCAGGTTTTCTCCAGACGTAATGCTTTGTGTTCGACCAAAGATAAACTTTTTACCATAATCTTTTGCCTTTATGATCGGTGTCTTTCACTGGCCTTTTTGCATACTCCAGTCGTGCCTTTTTCTCAGGACTGGCTTCTGTCTGGCCACTCTTTCATAAAGCCCAGATTGGTGAAGTGCTGTAGATTGTCCTTCTGGCAGGTTCTCCCATCTCAGCCAAGGAACTCTGTAGTTCTGTCAGGGTGGTCATTGTGTACTTGGTTATCTCCCTGACCAAGGTCTTTCTTGCCTGGTTGCTCAGTTTGGTCAGATGGCCAGCTCTATGCGGAGTCTGTGTAGTTCCATATTTTTTTTCAATTTCCCAATGATGTAGACCACTGTACTTCAACATTCTAGAAATTGTTTTAAACATTTTCCCAGATTGATGCCTCATCACAATTCTATCTTGAAATCCAAGGAACTGTTCGTAGATCTCAATGGTATAGTTTCTGCTCTAACCTTTTTTTATTTTAGACGTGTGTTTCTTTCTAAATCATGTCTAAACAATTGAATTGCCCACAGATGTACTCCAAGTTGTAGTGACATCTCAAGGATAATCAAAGGAAATTGGATGCACTGGATCTCAATTTGGAGCATCATAGCAAAGGGGTGTGAATACTTATGTAAATATAGATTTATGTATTTCATTTTCAGTTAATTGGCTAAACATTTTTTGCATGTTTTCACTCTGTCGTTATGGGGTATTATGTGTGTGTCGATCTCTGAGAGAAATAATCCATTTTGAATTCAAGCTGTGAAATGTAAGGGGTATGAAGTCAAGGGGTGTAAATTAGAGGTCTTCACGGATCCACATTTACCTAAATACCTGAACTGGTCCGGATCCAGAATTATAAATGTCACGGGTCTGGATTGGATCTAATATGATTGTCTCAGGTATGTGTAATTTGAACTGACTTGTCTGGAAGGGCCCGTACAGATCCGAACGAGACTGCTGCAGTAGAGGGGGAGAGAGAAATTAGATATTTTATGTTGATGCTCTTGCTTTTTCATGAGTTGGGTGTGTAGCTTGTTGTTGGCCAATCATAAGTTATCAAAATCATCCTTAGCGCCTACTAACTTGATGAGACTCTCACAAACATGCAGTGATGGAAAAAGTACCCAATTGTCATACTTGAGAAAACAGTATAGATGCCTTTTTAATAGAAAGTTTCTCAAGTAAGTCAGCCAGTAAAATACTACATGGGTAAAATTATTTGGTTTTAAATATACTTAAGTATCAAAAGTAAAAGTATAAATCACTTAAAATGCCTTATATTAAGCAAAGCAGACAGCACCATTTTCTTGTTTTTAAAATTTAAGGATAACCAAGGGCACACTCCAACACTTACAAAAGATGCATTTGTGCTAAGTGAGTCCGCCAAGCCAGAGGCTTGCTCTAGGACACCCACAGGCCTCACAAGACTCGTCTGAAGGTCCCCCAGTACCAGTTGAAAACATTAATGGAAGTATATGAGACCGTTTTTAGTCCCAAAAAGAAGGGGTTAAATACATGTAAAATAAAAAATGGAGAGGGAGAGACTGAACAAGTTCCACAGATGTGGAATAATGTGTCCCTGAACAAAAGGGGAGGGGGGGGGGGTCAAAAGTAACAGTCAGTATCTGGTGTGGCCACCAGAGCATTAAGTACTGCAGTGCATCTCCTCCTGATGGACTGCACCAGATTTGCCAGTTCTTGCTGTGAGATGTTAACCAACTCTTCCACCAAGGCACCTGCAAGTTCCTGGACATTTCTGGGGCGAATGTCCCTCACCCTCCGATCCAACAGGTTCCAGACGTGCTCAATGGGATTGAGATCCGGGCTCTTCGCTGGCCATGGCGGAACACTGACATTCCTGTCTTGCAGGAAATCAAGCACAGAACGAGCAGTATAGCTGGTGACATTGTCATGCTGGAGGGTCATGTCAGGATGAGCCTGCAGGAAGGGTACCACATGAGGGAGGAGGATGTTTTCCCTGTAACGCACAGCGTTGATTGCCTGCAATGACAAGCTCAGTCCGATGATGCTGTGACACAGCATGACGGACCCTCCACCTCCAAATCGATCCCGCTCCAGAGTACAGGCCTCGGTGTAACACTCATTCCTTTGACGATAAACACGAATCCGACCATCACCCCTGGTGAGACAAAACCTTGACTCGTCAGTGAAGAGCACTCTTTGCCAGTCCTGTCTGGTCCAGCGATGGTGGGTTTGTGCCATTAGGCGACGTTGTTGCCGGTGATGTCTGGTGAGGACCTGCCTTACAACAGGCCTACAAGCCCTCAGTCCACCCTATTGCGGACAGTCTGAGCACTGATGGAGGGATTGTGCGTTCTTGGTGTAACGCAGGCAGTTGTTGTTGCCATCCTGTACCTGTCCCGCAGGTGTGATGTTCAGATGTACCGATCCTGTCCGTCCTGTCTCCCTGTAGAGCTGTCTTAGGCGTCTCACAGAAAGACATTGCAATTTATTGCCCTGGCCACGTCTGCAGTCCTCATGCCTTCTTGCAGCATGCCTAAGGAACGTTCACGCAGATGAGCAGGGACCCTGGGCATCTTTCTTTTGGTGTTTTTCAGAGTCAGTAGAAAGGCCTCTTTTGTGTTCTAAGTTTTCATAACTGTGACCTTAATTGCCTATTGTCTGTAAGCTGTTAGTGTCTTAACGACATTCCACAGGTGCATGTTCATTAATTGTTTATGGTTCATTGAACAAGCATGGGAAACAGTGTTTAAACCCTTTACAATGAAGATCTGTGAAGTTATTTGGTTTTGTACAAATTCTTTGAGAGACAGGGTCCTGAAAAAAGGACATTGTTTTTGTGTAATTTTTTTTTATAAAAAATATATTTCCTCAGCTTTTTTATATCCTAAATATAGGACAAACACTTCAAAACCTTGTTATTTTTTTTAACCTTTTTCTGTTTATGAATGTTATTCAATGTTTTTCTGGGCTATAGTAGTAAAGGCCAAATTCAATATTTGACGAAATTTCTATTTAAAATAAAAAATAAAAAATGTCTTTACCTAAAGTCCTGAAATTCCAAATCGAATAGTATGACTATGGATCATATAGCTATCTTAAAACAATTCCATATGTCAGCTTAGAACCCTCTGTCTCCCAATGGACTTTTAAAAATTAATTCAGACTTTTTATTTGAAACTATAGGCTGAGAATGCGCATGCACTGCAGACTCAATTAGCCTAGCTAGTATAACTAGCTTTTCCCAGTTTGATGCAATCAAGACATACTACATAATCATATTTGATGATAAATAACCTAGCTATGATAGCTATTAGTCTACTGTAGCGTGAGTCGGCCTGGTTGGTTGCTGTCTCTTCCACCCTGCTCCCCGTGTCACTCGCTCACAGTATAGCCCTTCCCCCGCCTGCTAGAGCTACACCTATCTCCTTCCTCTCGGGCTTTATCAGCTCCGATTTTAATAAAGTAGCTTAAAATACATATTCTGCTTCCCGCACTCTGATCGGACCGGGTCTGGATCCGACCAGGTCTCTATAAAAAAAAAGTAGTATTTTAATAATGCATATCGGGTCTGGGTGGGAAAGACCCAGGTCCATTTCAAAATGGGTCCAACTTTTTGGACCCTTGAAGACCTAGTATGATTACTTTGAAGGCACTGTATGCATTTTTGGTTGTTGAGTCAATTATACCATGTCCATTTTCAAGCTTGTCTTTCAAAAAATATATATAATTAAGAATATTTAGACAAATTTAGCTGGCTACCTCATTGATCCTGCTTTGTAGTATACCCCTCAGGTCATATAACAACTAGGTCTACACCAAAGAGTACCAGGTCAGATTTAAAGTCTGGTCTCAATGGAACACATGCTCATGTAAATGAAAGCAACGTTTTTCAACTTTTGCAGGAGGTACATGAAGACGTGGTGAAAGAGTACAACAAAATGAGACTAGTAAGTAAAACAAATACTTAAATAGCAAACTTAGTCAATTAGCTAGCTAATGTGTGTAAAACTGAATTTGCTAGGCAAAATAGTGTTTCCTTGCGTAGTTGCATCAAGACCCAATTTTGGGTCAAGCACTTGTTTTTGTGATGCAACTACGCAGCATAGCCATTTTGCGTCTTTGCATTACACACTTAGTGCATTCGGAAGGAATTCAGACCACTTGACTTTCTCCACATTTTGTTACGTTATGGCNCAGCATAGCCATTTTGCGTCTTTGCATTACACACTTAGTGCATTCGGAAGGAATTCAGACCACTTGACTTTCTCCACATTTTGTTACGTTATGGCCTTATTCTAAAATTGATTACATAAAACATTTTTGCTCATCAATCTATACACAGTACGCCATAATGACACAGCGAAAACAGGTTTTTATAAAATTATACAAAAAAAAGTACTGCTGTGCTAGCTGTACCACTAGAGATTCTGGGTTTGAGTCCAGGCTCTGTCATAGCCAACCGCGACCGGGAGACCCATGGGGCAGCGCACAATTGGCCCAGCGTCGTCCGGGTTAGGGGAAGTTTTGGCCATCAGGGATGTCCTTGTCCCATCGTGCACTAGGGACTCCTGTGGCTGGCCGGGCGCAGTGCACGCTGACACGGTCGCCAGGTGTATGGTGTTTCTTCCTGACACATTTGTGCAGCTGGCTTCCGGGTTAAGTAGGCATTGTGTCAAGAAGCAGTGCGGTTGGGTGGTGTTTCGGAGGACGCACGGCTCTCGACCTTCGCCTCTCCCGAGACCGTACAGGTGTTCCAGCGATGAGAAGACATTAACTGCCAATTGGATTCCACGGAATTGGGGAGAGAAAGGGGTAAAAAAAATATATATATTATACCTTTACATAAGTTTTCAGACCCTTCGCTATGAGACTCGAAATTGCGCTCCGGTTCATCCTGTTTCCATTGATCGTCCTTGACATGTTTCTACAATTTGTTCGGAATCCACCTCTGATAAATTCAATTGATTGGGCATGATTTGGAAAGGCATATCTGTCTATTTAAGGTCCCACAGTTGACAG
The DNA here is from genome assembly GCF_002910315.2 of Salvelinus sp. IW2-2015. Classification (NCBI taxonomy): domain Eukaryota; kingdom Metazoa; phylum Chordata; class Actinopteri; order Salmoniformes; family Salmonidae; genus Salvelinus; species Salvelinus sp. IW2-2015. Next base: position 41,613,969 of record NC_036851.1, on the reverse strand, counting down.
TGCATGTCAGAGCAAAAACCAAGCCATGAGGTCAAAGGAATTGTCCGTAGAGCTCCGAGACAGGATTGTGTCGAGGCACAGATCTGGGGAAGGGTACCAAAACATTTCTGCAGCATTGAAGGTCCCCAAGAACCCAGTGGCCTCCATTCCTAAATAGAAGAAGTTTGGAACCACCAGGACTCTTCCTAGAGCTGGCCGCCCTGCCAAACTAAGCAATCGGGGGAGAAGGTCCTTGGTCAGGGAGGTGACCAAGAACCCGATGGTCACTCTGACAGAGCTCCAGAGTTTCTCTGTAGAGACAGGAGAATCTTCCAGAAGGACAACCATCTCTACAGAGATTCACCAATCATGCCTTTATGGTAGTGGCCAGACAGAAGCCATTCCTCAGTAAAAGGCACATGACAGCTCGCATGGAGTTTGCCATAAGGCACCTAAAGACTCTCAGACCATGAGAAACAAGATTCTCTGGTCTAATGAATTCAAGATTGAACTCTTTGGACTGAATGCCAAGTGTCCCGTCTGGAGGTATGCTGGCACCATCCCTATGTTGAAGCATGGTGGTGGCAGCAGCATGCTGTGGGGATGTTTTTCAGTGGCAGGGAATGGGAGACTAGTCAGGATCGAGGGAAAGATGGACGGAGCAAAGTACAGAGATCCTTAATGAAAACCTGCTCCAGAGCGCTCAAGACCTGACTGAGGCGAAGGGTCACCCTTCCAACAGATAGACAGCGAACCTAAGCACACAGGCAAGACAACGCAGGCGTGGCTTCGGGACAATGTCCTTGAGTGGCCCGGACTTGAACCTGATCGAACATCTATGGAGAGACCTGAAAGTAGCTGTGCGGCGACACTTCCCATCCAACCTAAAAGAGCTTGAGAGGATCTGCAGAAAAGAATGGGAGGAAGTCCCCAAATACAGGTGTGCCAAGCTTATCGCGTCATACCGAAGAAGACTGAAGGCTCTAATCGCTGCCAAAGGTGCTTCAACAAAGTACTGAGTAAAGGGTCTGAATACTTATGTAAATGTGATTTCCATTTTTGCTTTGTCATTGTGTGTGTGTGTGGATTGATGAGGGGACATTTTAGAATAAGGCTGTAATGTAACAAAGTTGGAAAAAGTCAAGGGGTCTGGATACTTCCCGAATGTACTGTACATGTGGTATAAATTAGCAATGACACTAATCACTAGCTACACTAGCGTTCAAAAGTTTGAGGTCACTTAGGAAATTGCTTGTTTTAAAGAAAAGCACTTTTTTGTCCATTTTAAAATAACATCAAATTGATCAGAAATAGTGTAGACAATGTTGTAAATGACTATTGTAGCTTGAAACGGCTGATTTTCKAATGGAATATCTACATAGGCGTAGAGGCCCATTATCAGCAACCATCACTCCTGTGTTCCAATGGCACGTTGTGTTAGCTAATCCAAGTTTTATTATATTTTAAACGGCTAATTGATCGTTAGAAATCTCTTACTGCCCTAAATGCCTCTGCTGATCCTACAGCTATTGTATGCAGTAATCATATGCCTATGAATAAGAGTAATACTGTTAGCATGGAGTTGGTGTGCCCAATTAGGAAGTCCATTGTGTGCAGCTCACCCTGCACTAATAAAAATAACCTGAACATGTCTACCTCTGCTAAGTTTCCCATTAAAGCAAGAAAACCCATTAAACGTCCCAGAAAGTGTTTAAATATAGCCCACATTAACATATGTAGCTTAAGAAACAAGGTTCATTAAATCAATTATTTTGCTATTAACAGATGACATTCATATTCTGACAATCTCTGAAACTCACTTAGATAATACCTTTTATCCAGGGGTTAGCAATACATGGTCGTAAGACCTATTGAAAAGACAGAAATGCCAAAGGTGGAGGTGTGGCTGTTTTTTAAATTCAGAACCACATTCCTGTAAAGCTTAGCGAGGATCTCATGTTAAATACCGTTGAAGTAATATGGCTACAGGTTCATTTGTCTCACCTAAAGCCCATTCTGGTGGGATGCTGCTATAGACCACCAAGGGCTAACAGTCAGTATCTGAATAACTTGTGAAATGCTTGATTATGTGTGTCATACCAATAGAGGGGTGTACTTTCTGGGTGATTTTAAATATTGATTGGCTTTCATCAGGCTGCCCACTCAAGAGAAAGCTTCAAACTTTAACTAGTGCCCGCAACCWGGTTCAGGTTATCAATTAACCTACCAGGGTAGTTACAAACAGTACAGGAATGACATCATCAACATGTATTGATCATCTCTTTACTAATGCTGCAGAAATTTGTTTGAAAGAAGTATCCAAATCCATTGATGTAGTGATCACAATATAGTAGCCATATCTAGGAAAACCAAAGTTCCTAAGGCTGGGCCTAATATTGTGAATGAGGTCATACAAGACATTTGTAGTGATTCCTATGTTGTGAAGAATATTTGTTGGTTCGTAGTGTGTAATGACGAGCAACCAGAACACTGCCCTTGACACATTTATGAAATTGCTTATCCCAGTTACTAATAAGCATGCACCTATTAAGAAAATGATTGAACTTAAATCCCAGTGGATTGAGGAATTTAAAAAGTGTATGGTTGAAAGAGATGGCAAATAGGTCTGGCTGTACAACTGATTGGCAAACAGTGCAAATTTAGAAATCATGTGACCTAAACTGAATTTAAAGAAGAAACTACACCAAAACAAAGATAAATGACAAAGAATGCTAGTAAAAAGCTTTGGAGTACCTTAAATTACATTTTTCGCAAAAAGCCAAACTTCGCTCCATCATTCAATGAATCAGATGGCTCATTCATCACAGAACCTACTGATATTGCCGACTACTTTCAATGATTTTTTTTAATTGGAAAGATTAGCAAACTTAGGCATGACATGCCAGCAACAGACRCTGACCTATATCTGACCAAATTATGATATCTGACCAATTATAAATTATTATAAGTCTAGCATTGTAATTTTGAATTCCGTAAAGTAAGTATGGAAGAGGTGAAAAAATTGTCTATCAACAATGACAAGCCACTGGGGACTGACAACTTGGAATGAACATTTCTTGAGGATAATAGCGGATGATATTGCCACCCCTATTTGCCATATTTTCGATTGAAGTCTACTAGAAAGTGTGTGCCCTCAGGCCTGAAGGSARGCAAAAGTTATTCCCCTACCTAAGAATAGTAAAGGCCCCTTTGGTCGACTATTTGAGCCAGTAATCAGCCTGTTACCAACCCTTAGTATTCCTTTGTAAAGAATTGTGTTTGACCCAGATACAATGCTATTTTACAGTAAACAAATTGACAACAGACTTTCAGCACGCTTATAGGGAAGGACATTCAACAAGCACAGCACTTACACAAATGACTGATTAGCTGAGAGAAATTGATGATAAAAAGATTGGGGGCTGTTAGACTTCAGTGCGGCTTTTGATATTATGGATTTACACCCCCTGCTATATTTTGGATAAAGAGTTACCTGTCTAACAGTACACAGAGGGCGTTCTTTTAATGGAAGCCTCCAAAAAAATCCAGGTAGAATCAGGAATTCCTCAGGGCAGCTGTCTAGGTCCCTTTTTTCAATCTTTACTAATGACATGCCAGTCTGTCTATGTATGCGGGTGACTCAGCACTGTACACGTCAGCTACCAYAGCGACTGATGTGACAGCAACACTTAACAGTTAGWTTCAGAATGGGTGGCAAGGAATAAGTTAGTCATACATTTTTCAAAAACTGAAAGCATTGTATTTGGGACAAATCATTCAGTAAACCTCAACTAAATCTGGTAATGAATAATGTTCAGTCGTGTGGTCAGGTGCCACAGAGGGACTTAGGAAAATTGCAATTGGCTCCGAACAGGGCATCACGGCTTGCCCTTGTAATGTTAGCTCTCTGTGTACATCCAACTATGCATGGCAATCTCTCCTGGCTCAAAGTGGAGGAGAGATTTAACTTCCTCACTGCTTGTATTTGTGAGCGGTGTTGAATGCACTGTCTGTTTGAACTACTGGCACACAGCTCGGACAACCATGCCCCACAAAACATGCCACCAGAGGTCTCTTCACAGTTCCCAAGTCCAGAACAGGCTATGGGAGGCGCACAGTATTTATTTGATMTTTTTAAGGGGTGGAATCAGCTTTAATATTGCGGATAGATTGTTGCTTCCATCAATGTAATTGTCTGCATCATTTCCAATCCCCCATATACAGTGGGGAGAACAAGTATTTGAAACACTGCCGATTTTGCAGGTTTTCCTACTTACAAAGCATGTAGAAGTCTGTAATTTGTATCATAGGTACACTTCAACTGTGAGAGACGGAATCTAAAACAAAAATCCAGAAAATCACATTGTATGATTTTTAAGTAATTAATTTGCATTTTATTGCATGACATAAGTATTTGATCACCTACCAACCAGTAACAATTCCGGCTCTCACAGACCTGTTAGTTTTTCTTTAAGAAGCCCTCCTGTTCTCCACTCATTACCGGTATTAACTGCACCTGTTTGACTCGTTACCTGTATAAAAGACACCTGTCCACACACTCAATCAAACAGACTCCAACCTCTCCACAATGGCCAAGACCAGAGAGCTGTGTAAGGACATCAGGGATAAAATTGTAGACCTGCACAAGGCTGGGATGGRCTACAGGACAATAGGCAAGCAGCTTGGTGAGAAGGCAACAACTGTTGGCGCAATTATTAGAAAATGGAAGAAGTTCAAAGATGAGTCAATCATCCTCGTCTGGGTGTCCCATGCAAAGATGCATCACCTCGTGGGCATCAAGATAATGAGAAGGTGAGGGATAGCCAGATACAACGCAGGCCTGGTCATGACCTGAAGAGAGCTGGGACCACAGTCTTAGAAAACTTAGTAAGAACTAGGGCGTCAATGGATTAAAATCTGCACGGACAAGGTCCCCCTGCTCAGCAGTGTCCAGGCTTGAAGTTGGCATGACCACCTGGAGATCCAGAGGTGGAAGGGAGAGGTCATGTGGTTAGAGAACAAAATAGAGCTTTTTTTGGTCCAACTCCCGCGTGTTTGAGGAAGAAGGATGGTACTCCCAAGCACCACCTTACGTGAAGCATGGAGGTGGAAACATATTCTTTGGGTGATGCTTTTTCTGCAAGGGGACAGGACGAACTGCACGTATTGAGGGGAGAGATGGATGGGGCCATTGTTCGCGAGATCTTGTCAAGGCACACTCTTCGCTAGTGAAGAAGCATTGAAACTGGTGTTCTAGATTCTATGGGGTTTTTATTTGTGGCTGGGGTCTTCGCAGACAGACCCGGAACGCCAGCCAGGGGCATAAGGAGTGGCTCTCATAAGAAGCATCTCAATGTCCTGGAGTGCCTAGCAGTCTCTCCAGACTGAACCCAATAGAAAATTTGGAGGAGCTGAAAGTCCGTATTGCCAGCGACAGCCCAAAACCTGAAGGATCTGGAGAAGTCTGTATGGAGGAGTGGGCCGAAATCCCTGCTGCAGTGTGTGCAAACTGGTCAAGAACTACAGGAAACGTATGATCTTTGTAATTGCAAACAAAGGTTTCTGTACAAATACTTAAGTTCTGCTTTTCTGATGTATCAAATACTCTATGTCATGCAATAAAATGCAAATTAATTACTTAAATCATACAAGTGATTTTCTAGATTTTGTTTTAGATTCCGTCTCTCACAGTTGAAGTGTTACTATGATAAAATTACAAGACCTCTACATGCTTTGTAAGTAGGAAAACCTGCAAAATCGGCAGTGTATCCAATACTTGTTCCCCCTACTGTATATATTTACCCCCAAAATATAAGCATATACACTTTTTTTTAATATACCTTTATTCCCTGCAACCCCCCCCCCCCCAAAATGAAGTAAACTAATAAACAGTAACACTTTTTATTTTTATTTTTTATTTATCCATTATTTTACCAGGTAAGTTGACTGAGAACACGTTCTCATTTGCAGCAACGACCTAGGGGAGAGGAGGGGGATGAATGAGCCAATTGTAAACTTAGGCTTCTACCTTCAGATTATACATATTTTACAGACACAATAGTTATATATTGTTTGTTTTTAGTCCTTCCTCTATTTCTGATGTGCATCCATCTATTTGTAACTGTGCTATTTCACAAAATTTCTGAACCTTTTATACATTTTTCAGACACCGTATGTTTTACAATGGTTATCTTGTTGTTATTAGTCCCACCCTTCAGCTCCATTCAACCCCTCCCATCTATCTCTTCACACCATCCATTTTGGATTTCTATTTGCCATATTTTTCAACTGTGCTGTGATGCTTCACAAAAGTACTGAACCTTTCTATTCTCATAGCTACTACAGATTGTAAATTTAAAGAAACATTTTTGCTAAAATAATGATTTATATTATTGATCGATTGACTGACTTTTCAAATCACCCAGTATTGTTATCTGCAGCGTTAGTACTTGGTAAATGATGCAAATCTTCAGCTGGACCTGTGACCAAAAACGAGCTACATATGGACAGTACCAAAATAAATGATCTAATGACTCTGCCTCTTTGCAGAAAARTCTGCAGAGCTGGGAAGATTGTATCCCCCATATATAACATTCTATTGGTTGCAAGAATTTTGTATAATTTAAAATTTCGAAGTTTTGAATCCGACGTTGTTTTGCGTGTCAATTCATAAACCATGTGCCATGGAATCGGTACATCAAAAATCGCAGTATTACATAGAGCCATGACTACATGGAACTCTACTACACCAAGTAACTTGTGCCAGTAAAATGTTATTTAAAATGTGATAATACACCTTATGGAACAGCGGGGACTGTGAAGCAACACAAACAAACATAGACACATGCATACAAACACACGATAACATACGCATTATACACAAATGTACACACAGATTAGATATGTGAGAGTAGAGGCCTGAGGGCATTTTAAAAATGTATAATTGCCTTAATTTTGCTGGAGCCCAGGAAGAGTGCCTTGGCAGCAGCTAATGGGTATCCATAATAAATACAAATACAGCCAAAGGGTGGGCTGGCTGGCTAGCTAAAGTACTCATTATGCATTAGTTTGCTAGTAATTAGCGCTGGCCACATTAGCTAAATATTAAAGGGATATTTTGGCAATGAGGCCGTTTTATCTATTTCTCCAGAGTCAGATTAACTCATGCATACCATTTTTGTGTCTGTCCAGTATGAAGGATGTTAGAGGTAGTTTCTGGAAGACTATGGGTATCTACTAGCATGTTTGCGAAACTACCTAGAACTTACTTCATACTGGACATTGAGACACACAAATGGTGTACACAAGTTTATCAGACTCTAGGGAAATAGATAAAGGGCCTCATTGCCAAAATCCTGACATATCCCTTTAATGACTTTAAAAATGGGCTAACCAAGGCTAAATCTTAATCATTCATTGGATTTATATAGCGCTTTTCTGTAACTTTACATGGTAGGGAGAAACTCCCCTCATCCACCACCAATATGTAGCACCCACCTGGGTGATGCACGGCAACCATTTTTGTCAGAACGCTCACCACACATCCGCTCTCAGGTGGAGAGAAGTGAGATATGCCAATTAGGAATGAGGTTAGGTTGGGAAYTTATCGTATGAGTGTTGACCCCAGGGTCATTGATAAGTGCCATGGGATTTTTTTATGACCACAGATTCAGGACACCTGTGTAATGTCCCATCTGAAAGACTGCACCCTATGCAGGGCAATGTCCCCTTCACTGCCCTAGGGCATTGGGATCTCCTTAGACCAGAGAGAAGACTGCCCCCTACTGGCCCTCCAACACCACTTCCAGCAGCAGCTGGTCTCCCAACCAGGACCGACCCTGCTTGGCTTCAGAAGCAAGCCAGCAGTGGGATGCAGGGTGGTATGCTGCTGGTGTGTTCTGTTGGTGTATTTATTTATTTTTCAATTTATTCCTCGTGTAATTATTTTTATTTGTTTCTCTCTGCATTGTTGGGAAGTGGAAAAATAAATGTAAGTAATGTAAGTAACATTAGATGATTAATTGACTTTGCTAAGCTTGGTTACAGCTGTCCAGGGAGGCAGACAAACAAAACAAGCATTCTGTACAGTTCAAGGGACTGTGTTTTATGAACCAAACACGACGTCGGAACGTTGAGCGGTCAAGTAACAGTAATTCAACCCCCCCAAAAAAACGTTATGAATGGCTCTCTAAACACTGCATATCAGGTAACATTATGGAGTCTAATTTCTTTGTGTATGTGTCACCCTGCAGCACAGCCCAAACTACCAGGTGGAGAAGCAGCGCTGCGAGTACCTGCATAACAAGCTGGCCCACATCAAGCACCTCATCGCTGACTTTGACCAGCGCAGTTCCCAATCCTGGAGCTAGAGCACCAGTTTCAAGACCACACAGTTTTGAGGTGGTTTAAGGGGTGTGCGGAGCAAGGGGGTTTCAACTGGCTTTTATTTATTCAGACCCCCTTGTCTCTGCTGGCCCCCCTTCTCGTAATTGTTTCTCCTGAAGCTCCTCTTCAATTCTACAACACTGGTCTACGAGGAAGGGAACTACATGYGTGTGGGGGTAGGGGGGATACTTAACACTTCTTGCTTACGAAGGACTTTATCCAAAAATGTAACTTATTTTTTAAAGAAGAGAAAATATTATACTTGTATTTAAGTTTTTWAAAAAGGGAGATGTATTTATTTTGGACTGTTCAGATGTGTGTGTGGTCCACACATGATTTATTGTTTAAAAAGTTTATATTTTCCGAAACCAATGCAAAAAACATGGGCCTTATGTGTTTGACTTTCTGAAGCCATTTTGCACACGAGAGGAGTGCACAGGGTACGCCACTCGGGATGAGTGGCGCAGTGGTCTAAGACACTGCATCTCAGTGCTAGAGGCATCACTACAGACACTGGTTCAAATCTAGGCTGTATTGCAACTGGCTGTGATTGAGAGTCCCATAGGGCGGCGCAYAATTGGTCCAGCGTCGTCCGGGTTTGGCCGGTGTAAGCCGTCAATGTAAATAAGAATTTGTTAACGGACTTGCCTAGTTTAAAAAAAGAAAATCCAATGTATCGTCCCAATTGTCAGAAGTTGCTTATCTTCCCTTCACCCTCTTCCTTCATGGTGAAGTAGATGGAGAGGAATCCACTTTAGACCATTGAGACGCAACACCAATATGTGTGTATGGGTTATAAGGGCCATGGGGGGGGGGGTAAATTTAGGAGTATTGTCCCCTGATAGCAGGGGGGCGCTAACCTGTGAAACATCAGTGTTTCTGTTCTCTGTGCAAAAGGGTGCCTTAAGGTGTTAGTTTACATGGGGGAATTACAACCACCTGGCTACAGGTCTCACACACACCAGCATGAAGTGTGTGTCTGGGGGGGGGGTCAAAAAGGGAATACAAAGGTCAGGGAGGTTTGTGTGTGAATGTGTGGGTGGGCGGCTATGTAAAATGGGGGGAGTAAGAGATTTTGGGGGGAACACGTGGGGGGGTGAGAAAATAGCTAGGTTTCCATCCAATTCATGACCGATTTTCTTGCAAATATTCTGAAATAGTCATTTTCCCACCAGACATGTTGCGGATAAAAGTCTGCGTGATGACGTAGTGCACATTTAAAAAAAATAAATAAATAAAAAAAAAAAAAAAAGTTTAGTTGGTTTCCATCGCATTTTCAACTACTGATGGTTTTGTCAGAGAAATGTTCCACTGGCAGTGGCATGTGCGCTCTAGCCAACAGCTAGCAGATACAGTGCTAGTAGGCTACCTACATGAGAGCGATTTTATTATTTTTATTTGTCAAACGGCAGCCAAGCATCGATCATTGTTACGAGAATAAGACCCTCAATATTTATTGGAAAAGAGCATCAAGCTCATCACTGTGCACTTTCACCAGCCTGTGAAGTAAATACCTTATTTCATCTGTAGCATAAACTGTATGCTTTCCCGAGGTGTAGTGGGAGGACCACATGATATGATTGCGTGACTCCCAAGTTTACATCGATATGATGGTTATATCAATATTTGCGCATAAAGGCAACCGCCATTTCTCACATCAATTTTATTGAAACAAAAAGATCCCACCTTGTCTAGTGTATTTTGTTTTGTCGACATTTGGAAAGTTGACCGACAAATAAGTTGTTGGATAGAAAGCATGTTGGGGAAAAAGCTGCTGTAGTCTTTTTTTTGTTTGACTAGCCAGAGCACTCAGGATCAACCTGGCTAAGGTTCGTGTTCGTAATTGGGGGGCTGTTCTAGAGTAGCCAATCTCTGGAAGGACTAGAGCGTTTCTTCGCCAGTTTATTTACTGGAAAACAGGCTGTTCTGTTTGATAAATTAATGCATCCACTAGAGGACAAATCTGTATTACGAAGACAAATGTATTATTTTCTCCTTGATTCCAGTTTTGTCAGTGCAGCAGAACTATGGAAGAACTGCGAATAGCATTTCTGTTTTAGTTTTTGAATTCAACTCATGCCGATTTAGTTTGACAGACAGATGAAGGCATGGATTGAGGATGAAAATCAACATCTTTATTTCATGATATCATTAATAAACAAGGTCTTGAGCTCAAGGGAAATATTATGTTTACAAACCTGTGTTAGAATGTTTGTCCCCCAAAAAATGAAATACTGTTCTGGTATATATCTGCATACTGGTTCAGCCTTTATTTATGAGACACTGATACTGGAGACAGGATATAAAATGTGTTCCCTGGAAGATGACATTTCTGTTTTGGGGTAGCATTCTAGTACTTATTTGAACTTTTTCTCTCTCTGCGTTCCAAGTGGGTGGGAAGGAACAAATCCAAAATTGTAAGTAAGAAACTGAAGATGATGCACTCTTGTGCATGATGTAAGGTCTGATAGTACTGTCGTCATATGATTGGGGCTTCTGTTGGATGGGTCTCTGCAGCAGAGGTAGTGTCACTTTTTAAAACAGGAAGGCCCTCTTCAGTCACAATTCAAACTATATTCCATCGTTACTACATTTCAGTTTGAAAGTCAAACTCTGCAAGGACCATGAGCTCAACATGCTTTAGAGGGATTTGTAGACATGAAAAATACTTATTTGGAGATCTCTGAAGCATCTTGACTAGAGGTCGACAGATTATGATTTTTTGACACCGATACCGATTATTGGAGGACCAAAAAAAAAACGATGCCGATTTGTATTATTTGTTTTATTTGTAATAATGACTGTTACAACAATACTGAATGAACACTTATTTTAACTTAATACATCAATAAAATCAATTTAGCCTCAAATAAATAATGAAACATGTTCAATTTGGTTTAAATAATGCAAAAAGAAAGTGTTGGAGAAGAGAGAAAAAGTGCAATATGTGCCATGTAAGAAAGCTAACGTTTAAGTTCCTTGCTCAGAACATGAGAACATATGAAAGCTGGTGGTTTCTTTTAACATGAGTCTTCAATATTCCCAGGTAAGAAGTTTTAGGTTGTAGTTATTATAGGAATTATAGGACTATTTCTCTCTATACCATTTGTATTTCATATACCTTTGACTATTGGATGTTCTTATAGGCACGTTAGTATTGCCAGTGTAACAGTATAGCTTCCGTCCCTCTCCTCGCTCCTACCTGGGCTCGAACCAGGACCACATCGACAACAGCCACCCTCGAAGCAGCGTTACACATGCAGAGCAAGGGGAACAACCACTCCAAGTCTCAGAGCGAGTGACGTTTGAAACGCTATTAGCGCGCACCCCGCTAACTAGCTAGCCATTTCACATTGGTTACACCAGCCTAATCTCGGGAGTTTATAGGCTTGAAATCATAAACAGCGCAATGCTTGAAGCACAACGAAGAGCTGCTGGCAAAACGCACAAAAGTATGGTTTGAATGAATGCTTACGAGCCTGCTTCTGCCTACCACCGCTCAGTCAGACTGCTCTATCAAATCATAGACTTAATTATAACATAATAAGACACAGAAATTCGAGCCGTAGGTCATTAATATGGTCGAATCCGGAAACTCATCTCGAAAACAAGACGTTTATTCTTTCAGTGAAATATGAAACCGTTCCGTATTTTATCTAACGGGTGGCATCCATAAGTCTAAATATTCCTGTTACATTGCACAACCTTCAATGTTATGTCATATTTACGTAAAATTCTGGCAAATTAGGTGGCCCAAACTGTTGCATATACACTGACTGCGTGCAATGAACGCAAGAGAAGTGACACAATTTCACCTGGTAAATATTGCCTGCTAACCTGGATTTCTTTTAGCTAAATATGCAGGTTTAAAAAATATACTTCTGTGTATTGATTTTAAGAAAGGCATTGATGTTTATGGTTAGGTACACATTGGAGCAACGATACGCACCGCATCGATTATATGCAACGCAGGACACGCTAGATAAACTAGTAATATCATCAACCATGTGTAGTTAACTAGTGATTATGATTGATTAATTGATTGTTTTTTTATAAGATAAGTTTAATGCTAGCTAGCAACTTACCTTGGCTTACTGCAATCGCGTAACAGGCAAGCTCCTCGTGGAGTGCAATGTAATCAGGTGGTTAGAGTGTTGGACTAGTTAACTGTAAGGTTGCAAGATTGAATCCCCCGAGCTGACAAAGTAAAAATCTGTCGTTCTGCCCCTGAATGAGGCAACTATCATTGAAAATAAGAATGTGTTCTTAACTAACTTGCCTAGTTAAATAAAGATTAAATAAAGGTGTAAAAAAAATTACAAAATAATCGGTGTCCAAAAATACCGATTACTTGAAATCGGCCCTAATTAATCGGTCGACCTCTAATCTTGACACTCATGAGTCCCAGCAGACTACTACAGTACAGGGTCCACTCCCAGCAAAATGGTGACTTTGTTGGAGCCTCACTCAAATAACTTGAGTGAATGGCTCGGTTTTATTTTTTTAATTTTTTTATGCTAGGCTACACACAACTCCCATGGTCTAGTCCGTCTCACTGCTCCCTCCTTCCTCCTTTTAAAGACTGCTACTAACAGTGCGTTTACACTAGGAAGCGGCATTGCGTGTGGAAACATTGGAAGCCATTCACTCTCAATGGAAGGAAAGCAAGAGAAAGTGGGCAGGGGGACCRTTGAGCGACGCGAGCATGGCCGAGGGAGCTATACAGGGTGGTACTAAAGTTGGGGAAAGCTRAACTTCTATTCTAATCCTCTGCAATATCGTGACACGAATGACCAATCGAAGCGCACCGTAGCTTCCAAACCCTACTGGATTGGCTGACAATGGCTGTTTATACGTTGCACGACCTAGCTTGCTTGTTAGCACCCACATGAGGGTGAGGCTAGCGTGAGAGGCTGGGGGAGAGGCTGTCCTCTCCGCGACCCTGCAGCAGCCAATTGACTGGTCAAAGGACATTCATTTAATGGGTCTTAGCAGCCTGCCATGTTAAGTGACTCATCAGAACTGCCAGGAAGGAAGGAGGGCTGGGGGAGCAGAAGCGGATTTTTTTTTGGGGGGGGGGTTCAGCAGTCTTACTGAGAAGTTGTAAAGGGCAAACAAGTGTTTTAAACACATCTCAATGTTTTGGTGTGAAAGATGACTCAGAACTGTATGGATTGTGAAGGAGTCCTGAACCTGCCCACCTGAAAATGCATTAAATCTGTAAAATAAAAGTCTACTTGGCTTTACATTGAAGATTGTAGACTTTCTTTTCAGTTGTATGCCATCTGCATATCCGTGTGATTATGGGCCTTGACCCCTGGTTAAGAGTTCTGTATGAATGCAACCCATGGTTATGAAGGCATGATTGGAAGCTTTGGAATGTTGTTTGATCATTTCCATGGTTATGAAGGCATGATTGGAAGCTTTGGAATGTTGTTTGATCATTTCGGGCTACCGAGACTTCACATTTTGTTTCATCATGATTAATGTGAAAAATCATACTGTTTAATATACTTGTCATGGAATGAACAGTCAGTCTCCTGGTTAGAATTGTAGACTGTTGAACAGCAGCAAACTGGACACTCCCACTGGCTTAATCTGTGCAAAGGTATGCAGATACTGCACTAGTGCACGCATGGAAAGGTCTTTTTTTGAATAGTTACAAGCAACATTGGTTGTACAGGGATTTTTGGGGGGGTTGTCCTTAAAATGTCCTTTAATATTTTCACACATGCAATGCATGCATGTTCCAGGGATTTCAAATTCTAGGACTGAGAAAATTATTTGCCATAATATATTTCACTTAACTATTGTAACTGAGGTGGTTCAGTGAACCACAGGGATGAGTAACCTTGCCTGAAGATGTGCTGGYTCCTAGAGAAAATGCCTACAGGCTTTAGCTCTACGGCCTAGCAGACTTATGGCACACAACTGACCCGGGTTCAAATCCAGCTAGTCACATTGGTGCAGCAACTTTGATTAAGTCAGTTGATTCCGAGGAGGTGGTCAAARGMGGGTGAATTGTAGCAGAGGTAGTTTGGTGAACCACCCTCATGAGTAACCAACCTTTCCTGAGATCTGAGGACTTGCGTTAGTTCCCCTAACACAGCCTTGTGCAGATGAGATGGGTTCAAACCCAGTCAGTCACACGCTATCAACAAATATACAGTGTACAAAACATTATGAACACCTGCTCTTTCCATGACAGACTGACCTGGTGAATCCAGGTGAAAGCTATGATCTCTTATTGATGTCACTTGTTMAATCATTTTCAGTCAGTGTAGATGAAGGGGAGGAGACGGGTTAAAGAAGGATTTTTAAGCCTTGAGACATGGATTGTGTATGTGCCATTCAGAGGGTGAATGGGCAAGACAAATATTTAAGTGCCTTTTGAATGGGGTATGGTGGTAGTAGGTGCCAGGTGCACCAGTTAGGGTCAAGAACTGCTACGCTGCTGGGTTTTTCACACACAACAGTTTCCCATGTGTTTCAACAATGGTCCATCACCCAAAGGACATCCAGCCAACTTGACACAACTTTGGGAAGCGTTGGCGTCAACATGGGCCAGCATTCCTGTGAAATGCTTTCGACACCTTGACGAAATAAGACTGTTCTGAGTGCAAAAGGGAGGGTGGATGCAACTCAATATTGGGAAAGTGTTCTTAATGTTTTGTACAGTCTTTTTTTTAAATCATTATTCCTTATGGCACCAGCGGTGGCCAACCCTGCACTAACACACACCAGGAATGTGCAATGCTGTCATCAAAGGAAAGGGTGGCTACTTTTGAAGAATCTAAAATATATTTTGCATTAACACTTTTTTTGGTTACTACATGAGTGTGTTATTTCATAATTTTGATATCTAAACTTTTTTATTTATTTTTATTTCACCTTTATTTAACCAGGTAGGCTAGTTGAGAACAAGTTCTCATTTGCAACTGCGACCTGGCCAAGATAAAGCATAGCAATTCGACACGAAACAAAACATACAGTCAATAATACAGTAGAAAAAATAAGTCTATATACAATGTGAGCAAATGAGGTGAGATAAGAGAGGTAAAGGCAAAAAAGGCCATGGTGGCGAGGTAAATACAATATAGCAAGTAAAACACTGGAATGGTAGATTTGCAGTGGAAGAATGTGCAAAGTAGAAATAATGGGGTGCAAAGGAGCAAAATAAATAAATACAGTAGGGGAAGTGGCRGYWGTTTGGGCTAAATTATAGATGGGCTATGTACATGTGCAGTAATCTGTGAGCTGCTCTGACAGCTGGTGCTTAAAGCTAGTGAGGGAGATAAGTGTTTCCAGCTTCAGTGATTTTTGTAGTTCGTCTTCCAGTCATGTGGCACAGAGACTGTAAGGAAAGATGACCAAAGGGGAATTGGCTTTGGGGGTGACCAGTGAGATATACAGTGGGGAAAAGTATTTGATACACTGCGATTTTGCAGGTTTTCCTACTTACAAGCATGTAAGGTCTTGTATTTTGTTATCAATAGGTACACTTCAACTGTGAGAGCCGGAATAAAACAAAAATCCAGAAAAATCACATTGTATGATTTTTAAGTAATTATTAGCATTTTATTGCAAGACATAAGTTTTTTTGATACATAGAAAAGAGAACTTAATATTTGGTACTTGAATCCTTTGTTTGCAATTACAGAGATCATACGTTTCCTGTAGTTCTTCGACCAGGTTTGGCACACACTGCAGCAGGGATTTTGGCCCACTCCTCCATACAGACCATCTCAGATCCTTCAGGTTTTGGGGCTGTCGCTGGGCAGATACGGACTTTCAGCTCCTCCAAAGATTTTCCTATTGGGTTCAGGTCTGGAGACTGGCTAGGCCACTCCAGGACCTTGAGATACTTCTTACGGGCCATCCTTAGTTTGCCCTGGCTGTGTGTTTCGGCAGTCGTTGTCTGCTGAAGCACCCAGCCAGCGACCCATCATCAATGCTCTTACTGAGTGGAAGGAGGTTGTTGGCTAAGATCATCGCATAGCATGGCCCATCCTCCTCCCCTCAATAGGTGCCGTCGTCCTGTCCCTTTGCAGAAAAGCATCCCCAAAGAATGATGTTTCACCATGCATGCTTCACGGTTGGGATGGTGTTCTTGGGGTTGTACCTCATCCTTCTTCTTCTCAAACACGGCGAGTGGAGTTTAGACCAAAAGCTCTATTTTGAATCATCAGACAAATGACCTTCTCCCATTCCTCCTCTGGATCATCCAGATGTCATTGGCAAACTTCAGACGGGCCTGGAATCGGCCTGCTTGAGCAGGGGGACCTTGTGTGCGTGCAGGATTTTAATCCATGACGGCGTAGTGTGTTCTAATGGTTTTCTTTGAGACTGTGGTCCAGCTCTCTTCAGGTCATTGACCAGGTCCTGCCGTGTAGTTCTGGGCTGATCCCTCACCTTCCCTCATGATCATTGGATGCCCACGAGGTGAGATCTTGCATGGAGCCCCAGACCGAGGTGATTGACCATCATCTTGACTTCTTCTATTTTCTAATAATTGCGCAACAGTTGGTTGCCTTCTCACCAAGTGCTTGCCTATTGTCCTGTAGCCCATCCAGCCTTGTGCAGGTCTACAATTTTATCCTTGATGTCCTTACACAGCTCTCTGGTCTTGGCATTGTGGAGAGGTTGGAGTCTGTTTGATTGAGTGTGTGGGACAGGTGTCTTTTATACAGGTACACGAGTTCAAACAGGTGCAGTTAATACAGGTAATGTAGTGGAGAACAGGAGGGCTTCTTAAAGAAAACTAACAGGTCTGTGAGAGCCGGAATTCTTACTGGTTGGTGGTGATCAAGTACTTATGTCATGCATAAAATGCAAATGAATTACTTAAAATCATACAATGTGATTTTCTGGATTTTTGTTTTTAGATTTCCGTCTCTCACAGTGTGAAGTGTACTATGATAAAATTACAGACCTCTACATGCTTTGTAAGTAGGAAAACCTGCAAATCCGGCAGTGTATCAAATACTTGTTCTCCCGCACTGTACCTGCTGGAGCGCGTGCTAGAGTGGGTGCTGCTATGGTGACCAGTGAGCTGAGATAAGGCGGGGCTTTACCTAGCAGAGACTTGTAGATAACCTGTAGCCAGTGGGTTTGGCGACGAGTATGAAGCGAGGGCCAACCAACGAGAGTGTACAGGTCAGAATGGTGGTAGTGTATGGGGCTTTGGTGACAAACAATGGCACTGTGATAGACTGCATTCAGTTTGTTGAGTAGAGTGTTGGAGCTGTTTTATAGATTACATCCAAGTCGAGGATTGGTGAGGATGGTCATTTTTACGAGGGTATGTTTGGCAGCATGAGTGAAGGATGCTTTGTTGCGATATAGGAAGCCAATTCTAGATTTAATTTTGGATTGGAGATGCTTAATGTGAGTCTGGAAGGAGAGTTTACAGTCTAACCAGACACCTAGGTATATTGGTAGTTGTCCACGTATTCTAAGTCGAGCGCCCAGAGTAGTGATGCTGCGGGCGGCAGGTGCGGGCAGTGATCGGTTGAATAGCATGCATTTAGTTTTACTTGCGTTTAAGAGCAGTTGGAGGCCACGGAAGGAGAGTTGTATGGCATTGAAGCTCATCTGGAGGTTAGTTACAGTGTCCAAAGAAGGCGCAGAGGTATACACAGAATGGTGTCGTCTGCGTAGAGGTGTATCAGAGAATTGCCAGCAGCAAGAGCAACATCATTGATGTACAGAGAAGAGATTCGGCCGAGATTGAACCTGTGGCACCCCATAGAGACTGCCAGAGGTCAGGCAACAGCCCTCCGATTTGACACACTGAACTCTATCGAGAAGTAGTTGGTAAACAGGCGAGGCATCATTTGGAACCAAGGCTTGTCGAGTCTGCCATAAGAATGTGGTGATTGACAGAGTCGAAAGCCTTGGCCAGGTCGATGAATACGGCTGCACAGTAATGCTCTTATCGATGGCGGTTATGATGTCGTTTAGGACCTTGAGCGTGGCTGAGGTGCACCCATGACCAGCTCTGAAACCAGATTGCATAGCGGAGAAGGTACGGGGGGATTCAAAATGGTCGTAATCTGTTTGTTAACTTGGCTTTCGGAGACCTTAGAAGACAGGGGTAGGATAGATTATAGGTCTGTAGCAGTTTGGGTCTAGAGTGTACCCCCCTTTGAAGAGGGGGATGACCACGGCAGCTTTCCAATCTTTGGAATCTCAGACGATTGAAGCAACATCTCAAGACATTAGTCAGGAAGTTTGGTCGCAAATGGGTCTTCCAAATGGGACAATGAACCCAAGCTACTTCCAAAGTTGTGGCAAATGGCTTAAGGACAGCAAAGTCAGGTATTGAGTGGCCATCACAAGCGAAAGATAGGTTAAACAGGCTAGTAATTGGGTTGCACACAATTTCGGAAGATCATTTTAGAAAGAGAGGGTCCAGATTGGTCTAGCCCGGCTGATTTGTAGGGGTCCAGATTTGCAGTTCTTTCAGAACATCAGCTATCTGGATTTGGGTGAAGGAGATATGGTGGGGCTTTGGAGGGTGGCCGGCAGTTGACCAGGGTAGGGGTAGCCAGGTGGAAAGCATGGCCAGCCGTAGAGAAATGCTTATTGAAATTCTCAATTATAGTGGATTTATCGGTGGTGACAGTGTTTCCTAGCCTCAGAGCAGTGGGCAGCTGGGAGGAGGTGCTCTTATTCTCCATGGACTTTACAGTGTCCCAGAACTTTTTTGAGTTAGTACTACAGGATGCAAATTTCTGTTTGAAAAAGCTAGCCTAAGAAAAACCCTTGAATGAGTAGGTTGGTCCAAACTTTTGACTGGTACTGTACACGCCTAACATGTAAATGGGAAGTAAATCAATCTGTAGGGATAGTGAAGCCTTATGACTGCAGCTGCCTACATTAGATGTGGTTGAATGATTTGTTGTTGTTGTTTTTTTTACACTGCCCCCCAAAAAATCGGATAACAAAATTGCTATTTCAGTGTTCTAATTGGAAAAAATGACAGGGTATCAAAAATAATACCATACTGCAGCTTTAGTAAGTGGGATATCCTTCGTTATATAAACACACCTTTTTTTAGACGCTATACCGAAGTTGACTGATCAATAGTTTGTCCGAGCGTTYCATATAACATTTCCAAGACATTATTTGTTGTCTTTTAACCAACGTCAGAATGGCACAGGAATTTGTGGAAACTAAACTTAGGGTAGACAGAGTTACAATATTTCTAAAACCATTGTGCYCGTATTGTGCCCGTATTGCGTGACGGCTAAAGAGATCTTGTCAAAGTATACATTCAAAGCTGGGCATTTAGAATTTAGAATCACAGGACGGAGAGATATGAGCAGTTTACARGACTACTTTTTGGAGATAACTGGGGCTCGGACGGTGAGTTTCTTATTCGAGTCTTGYCAGTATTTCAATACCTTATTCATTTGTTGTTGTGGGTGCAATACTGCATGCAAATTTGTATCTAGACAGTTGCGCGCGAGTTCAAATATAGATGTCGCTCAATTTAAGCTTTTTGAGAAGTGCTTTTCGGAGTTCACGTCGAGCGTAATAACTCGACGTCTCATTTTTTTGCAATGTCATTTGTATTGTYGTTCCAACAATAAGCAAACGAATATTGTACATGTTTTTATTTTTTTGTTTGTGTTTTGATCAGCCATCTCAATGACAACGCAATCCATGAACGTTGATTGGCTTGAAGCTCATAAACTATTCATATTCATTTCACTAGCCGTCATCACTGAATTCTGAATCCGTAATGAAGGTAGCATTTTGCTCATGCACAGCTTCACATTCACCTGTCCTCAAGTGAATTGTCATGCTTGCATGGATACATTACACAGTAATTTGATATATTGATTTCAGTCTGTTACATATCCCATCAACAATGAATAGGGCAGCGATCATCAAACAATTTGTTCTAGTCCTCCTAAGTGTCATTTTTGGTTAATGCTGGCCAGTTGATGGACATTATGAGGATTCCGCATCTCATGAAGAACTTTACATGGCCTAAGAAATGCTGGTTCTGCTTTTGCGATTCTTAATGACATTTTGCTGTGTGTGTGTGTTTGTAGGTCCCACGGGTGTTTATCGGTGAGGAATATGTGGGAGGGTGCAGTGAAGTGGCAGAGCTGGATGAGAGTGGGAAATTGGAGGGGATGCTGCAGTCCATTGGCGCTCTGCAGTGATGCACACACACTACCCCAGGTATGTGCACAGACACACACGAAAGGGAGTGAGGAGAGGGAAGCGCAAAGGATTAATTTGTAGAGCTGGAAGATGGGGAGAGAGTATGAGGGAGTCATTTGTCTCTTTGGTAGGCCCCCAGACTGGGTGGAGCCGTGGTGGTGCTTCAGGAGGCTGGAGACCAGAGTTCAGGGACCAGAGAACCACACCACCTGCTGGCCAAACAGGTCCTCTACAACCACCTTGGGACAACACATAGCCTAAGTCCCTAATGTAGATTTAAATAATATTTCTGTCCTTTTAGTTTACCCTTTTTGGCTCAGGATTGCCCCCAGAGGCAAAACTTCTCTATATTTTCTTTGTCATAAGCTTCCACCAAGGTACAGCATATGGATATTCTTCTCCAATAACTGAATAAAAAATGCATGGGTTGAATTGTTGGTAGCATCGGTCCAGCCCTCCTCCTTCAGAGCAAATGTGAGATTAGTGAGTCTGGCAACGCAAGATTAGATTGTTTGCAATGCATGTGTCATACGCAGTATATAAGGCAGAATGAAGTGAAGAGTGAAACAAGCTCTTTTACCTGCATCAAGGTATCCCTCAGCCTCTGTGCTTCTATGATTTTCATTTATTGGATGAAATAAAATGCATCACAACATGCATTTTCAGGATGCCCAGCCCACATAGGCTTATAAGACACTGTATTTGCTGTAGCAAAATAAATATTTGTATATGCATATGTAACAGTATAACTTTAGTCCGTCCCCTCACCCCGACCCGGGCGCGAACCAGGGACCCTCTGCACACATCAACAACAGTCACCCACGAAGCATCGTTACCCATCGCTCCACAAAAGCCGCGGCCCTTGTAGAGCAAGGGGAACCACTACTTCAAGGTCTCAAAGCGAGTGACGTAACCGATTGAAACGCTATTATCGCGCACCACCRCTAACTAGCTAGCCATTTCACATCCGTTACACATAGAGATCCCTATGTACATACAGTATGTCTAATATACACCAGTTGAGCTGTCAGTCACAACTGCTGCCATGGGCGGATTGGTCGTCTGGCAATTCTGGGCTGGTCGAAATTCACAAAAAAAGAAATATATATATATATATATATATTTCATTTTCACACATTCTCACACACACACACACACACACACACACACACACACACACACACAGTTGAAGTCAGAAGTTTAACATACACCTTAGCCAAATACTTTTAAACTCAGGTTTTCACAATTCCTGACATTTAATACCGAGTAAAAATTCCTTGTCTTAGGTCAGTTAGGATCACCACTTTATTTTAAAGAATGTGAAATGTCAGAATAATAATAGAGAGAATGATTTATTTCAGCTTTTAATTCTTTCATCACATTCCCAGTGGGTCAGAAGTTTACATACACTAAATTAGTATATTTGGCAGCATTGCTTTAAATTGTTTAACTTGGGTCAAACGTTTCAGGTAGCCTTCCACAAGCTTCCCACAATAAGTTGGGTGAATTTGGCCCATCCTCCTGACAGAGCTGAATATAACTGAGTCAGGTTTGTAGGCCTTCTTATACCCGCACATCTTTTTAAGCTATGCCCACATAATTTTCTAAAAAATTGAGGTCAGGGCTTTGTGATGGCCACTCAATACCTTGACTTTGCTGTCTTAAGCCATTTTGCCACAACTTTGAAGTAGCTTGGGTTCATTGTCCCATTTGGAAGACCCATTTCAGCCAAACTTCCTGACTAATGTCTTGAGATGTTGCTTCAATCGTCTGAGATTCCCAAAGATTGGAAAAGCTGCCGTGGTCATCCCCCCTTCAAAGGGGGAGACACTCTAGACCCAACTGCTACAGAACTATATCATCCTACCTTGCCTTTCTAAGGTCTTCGAAAGCCAAGTTAACAAACAGATACCGACCATTTTGAATCCCACCGTACCTTCTCCGCTATGCAATCTGGTTTCAGAGCTGGTCATGGGTGCACCTCAGCCACGCTGAAGGTCCTAAACGATATCATAAACGCCATCGATAAGAGACATTACTGTGCAGCCATATTCATTGACCTGGCCAAGGCTTTCGACTCTGTAATCACCACATTCTTATCGGCAGACTCAATAGCCTTGGTTTCTCAAATGACTGCCTCGCCTGGTTCACCAACTACTTCTCAGACAGAGTTCAGTGTGTCAAATCGGAGGGTCTGTTGCCCAGACTCTGGCAGTCTCTATGGGGGTGCCACAGGGTTCAATTCTCAGGCCGACTCTTTCTCTGTATTCATCAATGAATGTCACTCTTGCTGCTGGTGTTTAACTAATCCCACCTCTACGCAGACGACACCATTCTGTATACCTCTGGCCCTTCTTTGACACTGTTAACTAACCTCCAGACAAGCTTCAATGCCATACAACTTCCTTCCGTGGCCTCCAACTGCTCTTAAATGCAAGTAAAACTAAATGCATGCTCTTCAACCGATCGCTGCCTGCACCTGCCCGCCCGTCCAGCATCACTACTCTGGACGGTTCTGACTTAGAATATGTGGACAACTACAAATACCTAGGTGTCTGGTTAGACTATAAACTCTCCTTCAAGACTCACATTAAGCATCTCCAATCCAAAATTAAATCTAGAACGGCTTCCTATTTCGCAACAAAGCATTCTTCACTCATGCTGCCAAACATACCCTCGTAAAACTGACCATCCTACCGATCCTCAACTTCGGCGATGTCATTACAAAAATAGCCTCCAACACTCTACTCAACAAATTGGATGCAGTCTATCACAGTGCCATCCGTTTTGTCACCAAAGCCCCAATACTACCCACCACTGCGACCTGTATGCTCTCGTTGGCTGGCCCTCGTTTCATACTCGTCGCCAAACCCACTGGCTCCCGGGCACCTACAAGTCTCTGCTAGGTAAAGCCCCACCTTATCTCAGCTCACTGGTCACCATAGCAGCACCCACCTGTAGCACGCGCTCCAGCA
Organism: Salvelinus sp. IW2-2015; assembly: GCF_002910315.2. Classification (NCBI taxonomy): domain Eukaryota; kingdom Metazoa; phylum Chordata; class Actinopteri; order Salmoniformes; family Salmonidae; genus Salvelinus; species Salvelinus sp. IW2-2015. Next base: position 41,590,450 of record NC_036851.1, on the reverse strand, counting down.
GGTATATCTCACTGGTCACCCCCAAAGCCAATTCTTCATTTGGCCGCCTTTCCTTCCAGTTCTCTGCTGCCATGACTGGAACGAACTGCAAAAAATCACTGAAGCTCGAGACTCATATCTCCCTCACTAGCTTAAGCACCAGCTGTCACAGCAGCTCACAGATCACTGCACCTGTACATAGCCATCCAACTACCTCATCACCATACTGTAATTTATTTATTTATTTTGCTCCTTTGCACCCAGGATCTCTACTTGCACATTCATCTTCTGCACATCTACATTCCAGTGTTTAATTGCTATATTGTAATTACTTCGCCACCATGGCCTATTTATTGCCTTACCTCCCTTATCCTACCTCATTTGCACACACTGTACATTGACTTTTTCTACTGTAATATATTGACTGTATGTTTGTTTTATTCATGTGTAACTCTGTGTTGTTGTATGTGTCGACTTGCTTTGCTCATCTTGGCCAGGTCGCATTGTAAATAAGAACTTGTTCTCAACTAGCCTACCTGGTTAATAAAGGTGAAATAAATAAAAATATCCACATAATTTCCCTACCTCATGATACCATCAATTTTGTGAAGTGCACAGTCCCCTCTTTGTCCCCATGTGCAGTTGCAAACTGTATTCTGGCTTTTTTAGGGCCGTTTTGGAGCAGTGGCTTCATCCTTACTGAGTGGCGTTTCAGGTATTGTCGATATAGGACTTGTTTTACTGTGAGATAAAGATACTTTTTGTACCTGTTTCCTCCAGAATCTTCACAAGGTCTTTTGCTTTTGTTCTGGGATTGATTTGCACTTTTCGCACCAAGTACGTTCATTCTAGGAGACGGAATGCGTCTCTTTCCTGAGCGGTATGACGGCTGCATGGTCCCATGGTTCTTGTACTTGCGTACTATTGTTTGTACAGATGAACTTGGTACCTTCAGGTGTTTGGAAATTGTTCCCAAGGATGAACCAGACATGTGGAGGTCTACAATTTTTTTTTCTGAGGTCTTGGCTGATTTTCCCATGATGTCAAGCAAAGAGGCACTGAGTTTGAAGGTAGGTCTTGAAATACATCCACAGGTACACCTCCAATTGACTCAAATTATGTCAATTAGCCTACCAGAAGCTTCTAAATCCATGATATCATTTTCTGGAATTTTCCAAGCTGTTTAAAGACACAGTCAACTTAGTGTATGTAAACTTCTGACCCACTGGAATTGTCATACAGTGAATTATAAGTGAAATGATCTGACTGTAAACAATTGTTGGRAAAAATACTTGTGTCATGCACAACGTAGATGTCCTAACTGACTAACAGTTGTAATGACTCCAACCGAAGTATATGTAAACTTCCGACTTCAACTGTGTTGAGTGTGTGTGACCAGATTTCCACTGGTCTAATGTCCTTTGCTCATGTTTCTTGGCCCAAGCAAGTCTCTTATTTTATTTATTTAACTAGGCAAGTCAGTTAAGAACAAATTCTTATTTACATTGACGGCCTAGCTAGGAACAGTGGGTTAACTGCCTTGTTCAGKGGCAGAACAACAGATTTTTACCTTGTCAGCTCGGGGATTCGATCTCGCAACCTTTCGGTTACTGGCACAACACTCTAACCACTAGGCTACCTGCCGCCCAAATTATTATTGGTGTCCTTGAGTAGTGGATTCTTTGCAGCAATTTGACCATGAATGCCTGATTCACGCAGTTTCCTCAACATCAACTGTTCAGAGATGTCTTACTTAAATTCTGCAAAGCATTTATTTGAGCTGGTAACTCTAATGAACTCTGGGTCTTCCTTTCCTGTGGCAGTCCTCATGAGAGCCAATTTCATCATAGTGCTTGATAGTTTTTGCGATAGCACTTGAAGAAACTTTCAGTTCTAGACAATTTCCGGATTGACTGACCTTCATGTCTTAAAGTAATAATGGACTGTTTTTTCTCTTTGCTTATTTGAGCTGTTCTTGCCATAATATGGACTTGGTATTTTACCAAGTAGGGCTATCTTCTGTATACCACCCCTACCTTTTCAAAACACAACTGATTGGCTTAAACGCATTAAGAAAGAAAAATTCCACAAATGTATCTTTTAACAAGGCCCACCTGTTAATTGAAATTCCACGTGACTACCTCAAAGCTGGTTGAGAGAATGCCAAGAGTGTGCAAAGCTGTTATCAAGGCAAAGGGTGGCTACTTTGAAGAATCTCAAATATAATATTTGTTTAACACTTTTGGTWACTACATGATTCCATGTGTTATTTCATAGTTTTGATGTCTTCACTATTATTCTACAATGTAGAAAATAGTCAAAATAAAGAAAAACCCTTGAGTAGGTGTGTCCAAACTTTTGACTGGTACTGTAATAGTAATTAACCCTTAGGATAGGGAGAGACATAACAGCCCGGCATTTATATTTGCAATATAAGTAGTTGGGCTTTCTTAAGGTATTATGAGCCAATGGTAATCTATAAGGCATTTATACAGTAGTTTTTCTGCTTCATCTTATGTGTTTATTCATTCACTAGGATGTTGCTGGGCCCAGCACAAGCATTGTGTTCCCCTGGTCTTCTGGTACCATTGCTGTGGGAAAGTATGCTAAGCTTAGCAGAGACAGCTCAGAGGTCAGTGCAGTGGAGGTAGGATGAAAACAGAGACACAGATGTACTGCCAGTTCCTTAATATGTTGGCTCTATATGGAATAGCAATTAACACAGGGAGGTAACAGAGGCACAGTTATAGTGGTGAGTTGTATCTCCAGTGGTGCTTTTACATGTTGTATGTGTCTTAAACATGAGCTAGTTAAAAAACGAGGAAGACTTTCACTGGTACAGTAAATGTTGAGAAACGCTGTACKATAGTGTACTGCAGCCATACTCAACGAACGGGGTCAATATAGACCGAAGGTCCCGGCTTAAAAAAATWATACTTTTAACTTGCTGCTRTTGAGAATTGTAATAGTACAATGCACAAGCATTCATTTCGAAATGAATTTGGTAGTRCGTGGGTATATTTCCTCTTATATCATTTACTGACAGAACCTAGAGCTAATTTTAACGTGTCAGCTAAGTAGTGGAACTGGACATTTCTATCTAAGTATTGTAGTTATCATTGCCAGTTTACATGCCMWGGGGCCTCAACCCCYAGAGGGCCCACATTGATTTTGTTGAGTCACTCAGGTATCCCAACACACCCAAGACATGGCAAAATGTTTAGAATTGCAGGACAWTTGCTTCAAAATGGCAACATTTCTAAAAAGGGGTGGGAACAGTTTTGTGTCGCATCGGTCGCGAGGTGTTTTTTTTTCACTGAGCCAATAAATGACAATATACATCCAGACCTTTGCCATCTAAGAAATGTGTGACCCGGACCTTCTCAAATAGTAGTTGATGTACTGCCTATGTCATGTAGCAATTACTGCCTGTGGGTGGACTACCTGGCCTGATGACTCCTTGCTGTCCCCAGTCCACCTAGCCTTGGTGCTACTCCAGTTTCAACTGTTCTGACTGCGGCTATGGAACCCTGACCTGTTCACCGGATGTGCTACCTGTCCCAGACCTGCTGTTTTCAACTCTCTAGAGACACCAGGAGCGGTAGAGATACTCTGAATGATCGGCTATGAAAAGCCAACTGACATTTACTCCTGAGGTGCTGACCTGTTGCACCCTCGACAACCACTGTGTAATTATTATTATTTGACCCTGCTGGTCACCTATGAACATYTTGGCCATGTTCTGTTACAATTTCCACCCGGCACAGCCAGAAGAGGACTGGCCACCCCTCATAGCCTGGTTCCTCTCTAGGTTTCTTCCTAGGTCCTGGCCTTTCTTGGGAGTTTTTCCTAGCCACTGTTTCTACACCTGCATTGCTTGCTGTTTGGGGTTTTAKGCTGGGTTTCTGTACAGCACTTTGAGATATCAGAAGGGCTGTATAAATACATTTGATTTGTGTGTGTATGTAGCATGGGGGGGTTAGAAATTGTTTCAAGTCATATTGTGTGTGAGTTTATACAGTTTAAATTCAAGAGAAGCAACTAAGCTTCAGACTAACCTTCAACACATGACGTACTGTATGTGCATTATTAATGCATACTAACACACTCGTGACTGCTCAGTAAGAGATGTCTTCAGATGTACAATAACGATTCAGTAGGCGGTGTGCCAACGTGTACTTCTAAAACATGTTTTTATTCCGAGTGACTCAGGTCACCATTATCACTGTACACAACCATCCCCCATGGCCGGCTGGTCACCAAATAAAACACCTACACCCTCTAGTCTCCACATGCAGTTAGCTCTTCTCCAGACGTTACAAAACACCCCCTGGTACAGGCAGTACACAGTACAAAAATAGTTGCAGCACCATCAAATTATAATCTCATGGCAAAAAAAATACACATTTGAGGTGTGGTCAAACCAGAGGTGTTGTTTGGCTAGGGTTTCAATGATCATGTGTGCGCGTGTGTGTGTTAAGTCTCCAGGTGCCCCAATGCTGTTAAACATGGGTGCTCTCTTTTTGAGGATTTAGCATTGCAGAAGAACCCAGTAAGACAACCATGTAGGTCCACTATGTACTCAGTTATGGTGGCCTCGACCCAAATCAACTCCTATAGCCCTAGACATTTCTGGATGAAACATTATGGATATGAAGGAAGGGGACATTAACAAGTGTGTAGGGTGTAGTGCCATGGGTTGATTTGGGACTGGAGGATTGTGTCCATAGATTAAATAGACATCCTCTATAGATGCACAATCAATGGTCACGTTCATTAGACAGAACACTCCCAAACGTTTTAGATGCGTTTCAGCCTGTTCCTTTGAACGTTTCCCGTGCATATATGTTCATTTGAGCACCATCTTCACTTAAATAAAAAATATATGCATCTCCTGTGTGGAGATGGCAAAGATGATCACTGTCCATTCTACATGGATACACAGTTAATTTGCCTTGAAAAGGGTTAGGGTTCGCCATGGACACAGCCATTTCTCTACCAATAATCTCCGGGCCATAGATGCATCCTCTATGGACAGGTTATGTTTTTGCAGCTGCACAGTGCCTGAAGAAGGCTTTACATCTCAGGAACCACAAGTATGCTATAGCAATCTTCTGAAATATGCAGCCACCGCGACTGCAAAGATAAACCTGGAATGTAGCCATTTTCTTTTTTCCACCCTAGTATGTCATTTTGAAATTCTCCCTGGTTAAATAGATCAGTCATTTTGTCCCAAAGACAGTCAGGTGTTGATCTTAAAGGACCAGGGTGCGTCAGTCTTGCATTTCACCTCCCGTTGACGTCGCCTTTTGACCTTTTCTGCTCCACGCTCAACCCTCTGGGTCTTCTTTTCCCAAGCTGCCTAGCTTTCTGTTCCCCTTATTCACTGTCCAATTCAGGCAGATAGCTTGGAACTAAAGTCTGGTTTGTTTATAGCGTCTTCTCTCCTTCTCTCTCAAGTCCTCCCTGCCAACCTTTTCCCCCTCTTCTTTGTCCTCTGTCTCTTGCCCCACACCTTCTCCTCTCGGTCTCTCACTATTTCTCCAGGGTGTGGCGGCRGGTGGGTGTCACATGACGAGGCAGCGGGACTTCTTGAGTTTGCGTCGGCGCTGCTGATACTCGCTCAGCTCCTGCAGGTAGCCTCGGGACGGCCAGCGCAGTCTCTCCACCTGTTCCCGCTCCTCCTCTGTCAACCGAGACGACAAAAACACAAGGTTGCCGTGATGATATCACCATGGCGGCATGTTAACCTCTCGCTCTCGCACACAAACAGTGCCAGGATACATTTTTCTGTCATTGCCTAAACAAACATTTTCAATGAAGCCATCAAGCCGCCTAAGTGTTCTGCCTGATACCCCTGTGCTTACATACACCTGAGAACTGCACCAGTGTGAATAATGTGTAGTAGGCCTACTGTCTAGTCTTTGTATCTCTTCACTTGTGCCCTTCCAGACCCGTCCATTTGACCTGATATATGCACTTGTGTACGATGACATTGTTAATGGAAATAAACCTGTTGTAGATGCTACTAAACGTGCATTGTGTGCTTATTAACCAGTGTGTCTTCTAAATCTGTCATAACCACAGACCCCGTGGCTTGACAGGCATTAGGAAAGGTAAACGCCAATTTAGCGTCGTAGGTGTGCAAGCCCTATTTTACAAAATTGTACGGTGTAAATGTTTTTTTACACGCTTTAGCAATCCACTATTCCACTACATCGGCAGTCATAATTATTAATGTCACTTGTAATATGTCCCCTTTCAGAATTTGTCCTCTACATAATAATCTGTGCTATTAAAACTGACAGTATGTCTACTGAATGGGTTTGCAGTTCACTTTATCATATGATAAATTATATACAAAAACCCATTAGCTTTCACAACAGCTTGCATCAGCCATAGCTTATGGTGACTGTCATGCAGGTCCAATTGCTCAGTTGGTTGACGCATGGGGCTTGCAACACCAGTTGTACTTAGTAAGTAGCTTTGACTTATTAATATGCCCTGTGATCTGCCCTATGGTTTCTCACCTGAGAGCTCCAGGAAGTCAGGCTTGTGGCTGAAGATTAGGTAGTTATTGGCTATGAAGTGGAGTAGCCATACATACAGCTGCTCTGCATTGTGGCACTGTGAGAGAGGGGAACAGTGACCATGTTTACATACTCACAGTATTCCTGATAGTAAGTAGCTCATATCCCGCTTCAGGTTTTATTTGATATCCCACTCACGAGTATGCCTGTATCCATGAACCGAATATTCCAAATGTTTAAATGGCTTAGTTACTGAAGTATGGACACTGACTGTAGGCTTATAACCTCTCATATGTACCATAATATTAACTCCTGCAGAAGTATGCATTTCTTGCATTAAAATGATCGAACAAATATTAATTTTATCTCGAACAGGAGTGGATAAATAATTTCTTTCAGCATCTCATGAGAAAATGCAAATGTACTGTAACTTTTGTTACATTTGACACTTCTACAAGCAGACAGTATTTCAACCGCATAAAATATGCACACCAGACCAACTGAAATCTTATCAGAAATGTGTTAAATCGTTTTCTCAGCTTTTCATTCTCTTAAAACCAGTCAAACTGATGACATTTTGCACAGGAATCTTTTCACTGTTTGAGTTCATGCGTTTTTCTCCCCGGTCCCTAAACGAAAGACAACTTTACCGTTGTTACATCGATATAATTCATTAGTAATCTAGTTAAGACAATATTCTGTGGAKCACTACTTTATGGCAACAAGTTATAACAGAAGAGAAGATGCATGTATCTAACTATAGTTGATAAATAAATGGCCTACCAAATGTCGGGAATTATAAACAGAAACTAGGGGTGAAAGTAGCCAGTAGGCTATATGGTCCAATACGGACTATCAGCCAAATTAATTATTATGGTGGATCAAACTACTCAGATAGGTTACTTTAAGTTATTTGTTTCACAATCAGATGAAAACATCAACACACAACATCCATGATATGCAAAACGGACTCCGCAGACTGTGAAAAACAGTAAACGGGCTAAGATGTTTACATGCCATAGTATCAAGTCTAAAATCGGCATAGCCCAGGCTTCTTATCCAAGTTTCTCATAACTGAGATTTTAACTAAATATAGGGATATGATGTTTATATGCATCAACTCAAAACAGAATACTTGAGTATCCCGAATAACAATGGGTCATTGGTAGTAAATGTGGTACGTGTCAGCTGTTTGAGGAAATATGTACTGTCACTAAAAAGAGAGGGATATGGAGGAGGTAAGTCAGCTATGTTGTAGCTTTTAAAATAGAAACTAGAAGACAGAATACAACAATGACTTCCACATGGAAATGTCATTTTCCAACCCTGTGAAATGTGCATGCATGCATATGCTCTCCTTGCCTCAAGCTTTTTTAACTAATGACCTGAAAGCTGGATAGGTGACAGCACACTGGTAGAAACGCTTCACAGCTTAGGATACAAGTGGCTTTCACCAACCACATCCTCTCAGGTTTGTGGTAAGGATTGTAAAAAAATATATAAAAAATACTAGCATTATTTAATAATTTCTCTCTTTATTGGCACAGAGTTATAAACCTTGTTGAAACCAAGGGGTGCATCTCAATAGTCAAGTGTTTTCTCCTTGTCTCATCTCTCTGGAAAGCAATGTGGAGGATGCTGCTGGAGAAGTTTGTCAGTGCAGATAAGGAATGGATACAAGCAGAGGAATATTATTTAGAACCATGGTCAGATGATAGACCCATGGTCTTTGTCAGGTTGTGAAGGAAAKGAGACCATTGAGGATTGTGGGAGCTAGCCACATACACAGAAAAGAGAACACATACATACTCTTGCTGAATACCAAATCCTTCCCCTAGGACAGGGCTGTTCAATTCTGGTCCTGGAAGGCCAAAACACATCTGGTTTTCATGCCCTCCTTCAAACCAGGGACTGATTCAGACCTGGGACACCAGGTGAGTGCAATTTACTACCAGTTAAAAATATGAACCASAAGTGATTTGGCCCACAGGGACCGGAATTGAACAGCCCTGCTCTAGGCACTCCTGTATATCTGAATATGAGTTTATGGTTGTGAGAATCTTCACCATATTGCTTCCAATGTTTTGGAGACGTTAAGGAGTAGGGGTCGATTTGGAATGGAGTCGGAAGTTCACATACACTTAGGTTGGTGTCATTAAAACTTGTTTTTCAACCACTCCACAAATTTCTTGTTAACAAACTATAGTTTTGGCAAATCGGTTAGAACATCTACGTTGTGCATGACAATAATTTTTCCCAACAATTGTTCACAGACAGATTATTTCACTTATAATTCACTGTATCACAATTCCAGTGGGTCAGAAGTTTACATACACTAAATTGACAGTGCCTTTAAACAGCTTGGAAAAATCCAGAAAATTATGTCATGTCTTTAGAAGCTTCTGGTAGGCTAATTGACATCATTTGAGTCAATTGGAGGTATACCTGTGGATGTATTTCAAGGCCTACCTTCAAACTCAGTGCCTCTTTGCTTGACATCATGGGAAAATCAAAAGAAATTAGCCAAGACCTCCACAAGTCTGGTTCATCCTTGGGAGCAATTTCCAAACGCCTGAAGGTACCACGTTCATCTGTACAAACAATAGTACACACGTATAAACACCATGGGACCACGCAGCCGTCATACCGCTCAGGAAGGAGACGCGTTCTGGAGACGCGTTCAGGAAGGAGATTCGTACTTTGGTGTGAATAGTGCAAATCAATCCCAGAACAACAGCAAAGGATCTTGTGAAGATGCTGGAGGAAACCAGTACAAAAGTATTTATATCCACAGTAAAACAAGTCCTATATCGACATAACCTGAACGTTCGCTCAGCAAGGAAGAAGCCACTGCTCCAAAACCTCCATTAAAAAAGCCAGACTACGGTTTGCAACTGCACATGGGGACAAAGATCGTACTTTTTGGAGAAATGTCCTCTGGTAAAAATAAATAAATAAATAAATAAACCTCAATCCTATAAAACATTTGTGGGCAGAAATAGCGTGTGCGAGCAAGGAGGCCTACAAACCTGACTCAGTTACACCAGCTCTGTCAGGAGGAATGGGCCAAAATTCACCCAACTTATTGTGGGAAGCTTGTGGAAGACTACCTGAAACGTTTGACCCAAGTTATACTATTTGAAGGCAATGCTACCAAATATTAATTGAGTGTATGTAAACTTCTGACCCTCTGGGAATGTGATGAAAGAAATAAAAGCTTAAATAAATCCCTACTATTATTCTGACATATCACATTCTTAAAATAAACTGACCTAAGATGGAATTTTGACTAGGATTAAATGTCAGGAATTGTGAAACTGAGTTTAAATGTATTTGGCTAAGGTATATGTAAACTTCCGACTTCAACTGTATATCTCTCACACACATACACTAACCTTAGCCCTGCGGAGAAGGCGGATCACACTGATGCTGGTTGATGCCAGCTCTCGGCTAGGCATGCTCTGGAGGTAGGCGCATACACACACCTCACACAGGTGCTGCAGACGCTTCACCTGGTACATCTCTGCACAGACCAGCACGGCCATGGCCTGCAATACACTGGCTGGACACACACACACACACACTCAGTCAAACATACTGGAACCTCGTTTAGAAAATGATCATACTCATGCACAAATTTGATTGTAAATTGTGGTTGAAATGCACACTTGTGATTTATAACACACACACACACGTCGCTGTACTGTCATAGCACATTAACCAGCTGGGAAACATATCAACCCCAAGATAACATCACAAACACACAAAATCCCTCCCGCTTCAAACAAATTGGCCTACAGTACTATCCTTCATATCGTAGTGTCACGGTGTCCACTCCAATTGCTCTTGATCTTCCCCCAGCCTGTCAATCATTTTGGGGGMGCTGTCAGTCAAATCCCTCTGGGGCTTATGAGATACTGTTAGTTCCATCTGAGAGTAAATCCACCGCCATTCATTTTCCCAGCCTGTACTGAGCAGCACTGAGGACCTGGGGCATGTTCACTGACAGGTTGCAGATAGAAATACATCTTTATCTTAAGTTTAGGATTCTGTTCTCCTGGGTTTGTAAGCTTTTGCTCCAGCCCTGCTGAATCACACCTGCTTCTAGAGAATCAGCTGCTCATAATAATGACCTTAATTTGCTGAATCCAAGTGTTAGTTAGAGCAGGGTTTCCCAAACTTGGTCCTGTGTCCCCTCCTGGGTGCACGTTAAATTGTTTTGCCCTAATACTACACAGCTGATTCAAATAACCAACTCATCAAGCTTGAAACACTGAGTAAGAGCAAGGCTGCAGCAAAAGAGTGCATACTCCGTAGTTGTCCAGGAGGAGGGTAAGCCACCCCTGGGCTGTGTGCGAAAACGTTTCTAGCCCTCAAATTCTTGCTTCACACGTCCTTGTTTCCTCAATTACACACACTCCCCTAATAGCACATTGGCGGAGAGGATCCACGGTCCCTCCCTCGGACCTCCTCTTCCAATGAACTTAGAGAGTGAGGTGAGGAATTGAGGAAACAAGGGCGGAGGAAKAAAGGATTTGACAGCTACCGGTAGTAGCGTTTTCAGATACAGCAGTCTAAAGTGGGTGGGCCCCGGCCTATAATGAGCCTGTTTTTGTTCCTGCACTGCAGTGGACCCACCAGGACAGCAGGTGTCAGTGTAAAGGTACTCCAGGAAGGAGAGGAAGGTGTCAGAGGAGACTCCGTGGATGGGCACCACCCGACTCCGTGCCTCCGCATACTTCCCGCTGAACATAGCCGCCATGACATCACAGCGGGCCACCAGGACCGCCCGGTGAGCCGGTAACACACTCCCTGAAACACAGTCTGTTTTTAAATTGAATCCTTATTTTGACCAACTTACTGAGAATTAGAATCCATTCTCCTTTATACAGTCTCCTTCACAGCAAGACCTCCGGGAGAGGTTGCTGGAGGAGAGGGGTTGAATGGTGGTTTTCGGTAACATGCTGCTAATCGTTTCCCTGACAGACCCCAGTTGTAAGACGGAAGGTTTTCACGATACAGCTGAGGATAATAGCTACAGCTATTGTCGGTTTCTTGTACTTTTCTGACAAGCTTCCACATTACAGCTTCACATCAGCCAATCATATCTACTGAATGATCTTCTCATACACAGTCTAGGTGCAAGGTGAATTTAATCTAAAACTGTCATAGTTATAAATTGATGCCTTTCAGGAATGGGTCATTTTAATTAACCCAGACCTTATGACCGCTATAAAGCATGACATAATGGTTGTCTTGAAGTATTTTCCATCTAATGACAGGCATTGTTACACTCATGAAAGTGCTCTCTACAGTTGGATGCAGCACAGGTGAAGCAAAGTGGACATTTTGAAGTGTCAGGAGCAGAAAAGAAATGCATTTCATTATATGGGTTATTGTAGATGATTGCTAATGCACTTGGAGCCTGGCGTCACCATGCAGTAGTTTCTCATTGTTAAAAAGAAAAATGTACAGTTGCTGCATCAAAGGCATTAAAAAAATTTACACACATATCTGTAACATAATATCAGGGGATTTTTAACATTACTGAGTGTTTATACCCCAAAAAAGATACAATAATTGCACATAAAGACATGAATTGTACATACATTTCTAAAGGACCTTGTTGCACTGTGGTTATTGTATAGCAAGTGTATGTCATACGAAGCACCCTGAATTATGTTGACCGCATTTTCTCTATTCGGTGCAATAATGAAATGGACTGACTCCCTGAGAGCCCCCCAATGAAGGAATCAGCTAATCATGTTTAATAAAAAAAGGTGACCTGGCACTACATGTAATTGTCTGGGGTGTGTGAACTTGCCTTGCACCATAAAAATTACATCAGAGTAGAGAGGAGAATTGAAGAGGTTGACCAGAGACTGAGGACCAAGCTGGGCGGCTCGGGCGTTGGGCGTGTCCCTGGGACCCTACAAACACAGACGCGCACATGCACGCACACACAAACCAACACACACACACACAGCGTGGGTTAAGTCTGAGAATTCCGCCACTGTTGGTGTTTACAAGCATAAGTGCCATTTCATTCTGAGCTTCCACATCCAGCTCCCCCGTGGCATCAAAATAGCCTGTCTAACAGCCTGCCTCAGCAGCAGGTAACTCCACTGTCCCTGGCCTCACTGCCAAGACCGCCTCAATGGAGCTGGCTAATGCTGAAACAGACTGGCAGGCAGGCTCGCTTCCAGAGCAGTCTGCATATCAAACCCATGGCTTCATTATGCTGCATTTTGTTATAACATCGCATGGATCATTGATTTTCAGCTGCTTAGTCAATTCCACTGATGGTTTGAAACCAAACATATGAAATGCTCCTTGAAAAGAACTAGTGCAAAAGTGACACTTCGTTTTTGATGGAATTGAAAAAGAATGAACTCAACCCTCATCACCAGATCTAATTATGACCCTGCATGTCACGTGTCTCCTGATGTTAAGTCCCACATCACATTGCCTTGGCTCAATCTGAGAGTTTACCCTATCCCAAATGAATMATTTAGTGCACTGCTTTTGACCAGAGCCACATATTGTGTTATATCGGGGTTAGGGTGTGTGCGTGCGTGCGTGCGTGCATTTGTATCTGTTCAAGCCTCTGGGTCACCTTGTCTCTGCCCAGGAAGGAGCGGATGCGGTCCATGAGTTGAGCCACGGCCAGAGAGTTGTTAAGCTTCTCCCCCATGGCCTCCTGGAGGTGCTCCCACTCCCACGCCCCTGGATCACACCAGAACCACAGGCACACAAACACTCATATATACCACAGAAACAGACAGACTTATATATAAACATTAACATATATATATATACACACACACACACACGTTTGGTGTCACTTAGAAAATGTCCTTGTTTTTTAAAGAAAAGCAAATATTTTGTCCATTAAAATAACATCAAATTGATCAGAAATACAGTGTAGACATAGTTAATGTTGTAAATGACTATTGTAGCTGGAAACATCAGATTTTCGTGGAATACCTACATAGGCGTACAGAGGCCCATTATCTGCAACAATCCCTCCTGTGTTTCAATGGAAAGTTGTGTTAGCTAATCCAAGTTTACCATTTTAAAAGGCTAATTGATCATTAGAAAACTATTTTGCAATTATGCTAGCACAGCTGAAAATTGTTGTTTTGATTAAAAAGCAATAAAACTGGCCTTCTTTAGACTAGTTGATTATCTGGAGCATCATCATTTGTGGGTTCGATTACAGGCTCAAAATGGCCAGAAACAAAGAACTCTCTTCCGAAACTCGTCAGTCTTTTCTTGTTCTGAGAAATGAAGGCTATTCCATGCAAGAAATTGCCAGGAAACTGAAGATCTCGTACAACGCTGTGTACTACTCCCTTCACAGAACAGCACAAACTGGCTCTAACCAGAATAGAAAGAGGAGTGGGAGGCCCCGGTGCACAACTGAGCAAGAGGACAAGTACATTAGCGTGTCTAGTTTGAGAAACAGACGCCTCACAAGTCCTCAACTGACAGCTTCATTAAATAGTACCCGCAAAACACCAGTCTCAACTTCAACAGTGAAGAGGCGACTCCGGAATGCTGGCCTTCTAGGCAGAGTTCCTCTGTCCAGTGTCTGTGTTCTTTTACCCATCTTAATCTTTCATTTTTATTGGCCAGTCTGAGATATGGCTTTTTCTTTGCAACTCTGCCTAGAAGGCCAGCATCCCAGAGTCGCCTCTTCACTGTTGACGTTGAGACGGGTGTTTTAATAAGTGTAGTTATTCCATTCCATTCTGTTTCTCAAATATCCCCACTTTCTCTCACACACAGGTGTGCATGTGAGCCCACACACAAGCAATTCACAGAGATGCCATTTAGACAAATATATTTAGCTGCAGACACACATACACACACACACATGCTCAGCCAGTCACTCTTCCTCACATGTATGTAAAGGCATGAATCAGCCAGGTCCCAGCTTGCCAACTTGAGCACTACAGTAATCACTTTCCATAATGAATGAGAAAAGCCACAGACAACACACACACAACTTCTCCCTCAACGTCAGCACGACAAAGARGCTGATCGTGGACTACAGGAAACGGAGGGCTGAGCACGCCCTCATTCACATCGACGGGGATGTAGTTGAGACGGCCGAGAGCCTCAAGTTCCTCGGTGTCCACATCACTAAGGACCTATCATGATCCAAACACACCAACACAGTCGTGAAGAGGGCACGACAACACCTTTTCCCCCTAAGGAGGCTGAAAAGATTTGGCATGAGCCCTCAGTTCTACAGCTGCAACATTGAGAGCATCTTGATTGGCTGTATCACCACTTGGTGTGGCAACTTCTCAGCATCGGACCGCAAGGCACTACAGAGGGTAGTGTGTACGGCCCAGTACATCACTGGGGCCGAGCTCCCTGTCACCCAGGACCTCTATACCAGGCAGTGTCAGAGGAAGGCCCTAACATTTTTCAAAGATTCCAGCCACCCAAGTCAAAGCCTGTTCTCTCTGCTACCGCACGGCAAGCGGTACCGGAGCGCAAAGTCTGGGATCAAAAGGCTCCTGAACAGCTTCTACCCCAAGCCATCAAACTGCTGAACAATTAATTAAATGGCTACTCAGATTTTCAGTTTTTCACTACTATCTACAGGATCAAAAGTATGTGGACAGCTGCTCGTCGAACATCTCATTACAAAATCATGGGCATTAACATTGAGTTGATCCTCCCTTTGCTGCTATAACAGCCTCCTCTCTTCTGGGAAGGCTTTCCACTAGATGTTGGAACATTGCTGCGGGGACTTGCTTCCATTTAGCCACAAGGACATTAGTGAGGTTGGGCGATTAGACCTGGCTCACAGTCTGCGTTCCAATTCATCCCAAAGGTGTTCGATGGGGTCAAGGTCTAGACCTCGCTTTGTGCACGGGGGCATTGACATGCTGAAACAGGAAAGGGCCTTCCCCAAACTGTTGCCACAAAGTTGGAAGACAGAATCGTCTAGAATATCATTGTATGCTGTAGCATTAAGATTTCCCTTCACTGAAACTAAAGGGCCTAGCCCGAACCATGAAAAACAGCCCCATACCATCATTACTCCTCTACCAAACTTTACAGTTGACATCCAGGCAGGTAGGGTTCTCCTGGCAYCTGCCAAACCCAGATTTGTACGAAGGACTGCCAGATGGTGAAGCGTGATCCATCACTTCAGAGAACGTGTGTTCAATGMTCCATAGTCCAATGGCGGCAAGATTTACACCACTCCAGCAGATGCTTGGCATTGCACATGGTGATCTTAGGCTTGTGTGCGGCTGCTCGGCCATGGAAACCCATTTCAGGAAGCTCRAACAGGTCTTGTGCTGACGATGCTGCCAGAGGAAGTTTGTAACACAGTAGTGAGTGATGCAACTGAGGACAGACAATTTTTACACGCTACGTGCTCCAGCACCCTGCGGTCCCATTCTGTGAGCTTGTGTGGCCTACCACTTTGTGGCTGAGCCGTTGTTGCTCCTAGACTTTTCCACTTCACAATAACAGCACTTACAGTTGACTGGGGCAGCTCTAGTAGGGCAGAAATTTGACAAACTGACCAGTCGGAAAGGTAGCATCCTATGACGGTACTATGTTGAAAGTCACTGAGCTCTTCAGTAAGGCCATTCTACTAACAGTGTTTGTCTATGGAGATTGCATGGCTGTGTGCTCAAGTTTATACACCTGTCAGCAACAGGTGTGGCTGAAATAGCCAAATCCAATAATTTGAAGAGGTGTCCACGTACTTTTGTATATATAGTGTACATGTACATTGATTAAAGTACTATCACCTAACCTAAATGTACATATTACCTCAATCATTCACCCAACTACCTTGTACCCCAGTACACTGACTCGGTACCAGTGCTCCTTGTATACAGCCTGTAAATAGCCTCGTTATTGTTATTTTATTGTGTATTTTATTATTAAATTTTTATCTATTTGATAATTTTATTTTTAACTGCATTGTTGGGAAAGTATACACTTGTTGTATTCGGCACGTGACAAATAAAATTAGATTAGAAACACACAGAATGGAGACTGCAGATAGTCGTAGCAGTAGGTTTCATACAGTGATGGTAAATTATCCATTGTAAAAGAAGACAACATTATCTCACTTACAGTGGGCTCCAAAATTACTGGCACCCCTGACTGGCAATGCACAAACAATACTTAAAAAAATATAAACAATATAATTATAGAGAAACTCAAAATACCAACATGTGAAAAATACTGTACTTTATTAATGTTTCAATGGAACCCAACTAAATAATTAATTGATTTAATTAAAAATCAATGTCTTCCAAATCAAGGTTTCAAAATGAATGGCACCCTTAAATATTATTGTAAATAACATCTACCAAAATTAAACCAGGAATTAAATTCCACTTATTTAAGTGTATCTAAGTGTCAAGGAACTACGTATATTGAGCCATTACATCACTTCCTTTTTTGCTAGGTTATAAAAATGAGGTAACACGCATGCAATATCCCTTTGTCATCCAACATCATGAAGAAAACAAAAGAACTGGCAGTTCAAAAAAGACAGATGGTCGTAGACCTTCATTAATCTGGTAATGAATTAATTAATCATTAATCTGGTAAAGAAGATCCACAAACGACTGAATATACCACTGAGCAGTGTTGGGGCAATTATTAAAAATGTAAAAAGATATGGAACAGTTGAAAACCTCATGGGTAGAAGACGCAAATGCATTTTGCCCCCCAGGATAGGGAGGGGGATCGTGAGAGAAGCAACAAAATCCCCAAGAATCACTGTGAAAGAATTGCAGGCCTTGGTGGCGTCTTGGGGTCACCAGATTTAAAAAAGCACTATCAGACGCCACCTCCACAACCACAGGCTCTTTGGAAGGGTTGCCAGAAGAAAGCCCTTAATGACCCCAAGACACAGACGCAAGCGCTTGGAGTTTGCCAAACGTAATTTAAATTATGATTGGAAGAAGGTGCTCTGGTCAGATGAGACCAAAATTTAACGTTTTGGTCAGATACAGCATCAGCATGTTTGGCGTCGAAACAGAGATGCATACAAGGAGAGGCACCTCATACTCACGGTGAAATATGGTGGTGGGTCAGTGATGTTTTGGGGCTGTTTTTATTCCAGAGGTCCAGGGGCACTGGTTAAGACTGATGGCATAATGAATTCCACCAAGTACCAGGCAATTTTGGCTGACAATCTGGTTGCCTCTGCCAGAAGGCTGGGACTTGGCCGTAGGTGGACTTTCCAACAATGACCCAAAACATACCTCAAGATCCAYACAGAWATGGTTCTGTGACAACAAAATCAWTGTTCTRCCATGGCCATCTCAGTCGCCGGACCTCAATYCAATCGAAAACCKGTGGGCTRAGTKGAAGAGGGCAGTTGATAAGMRCAAACCCAAGAATGTGAAGGATCTTGAAAGGATCTGCATAGAGGAATGGTCCAAAATCCCTCCAAATGTGTTCCTTAACCTTGTCAAACATTACAGGAAAAGACCATGCTGTTATCCTTGCCAGAGGTGGTGGCACTAAGTACTAAATGAGGAGTGCCAATAATTATGAAACCTTGATTTTGGTGAAATGTATTTTGTATTAAATAATTGTATGATTTTGGTGGGTTCCATTGAAACATTAAAGTACAGTATTTCTCACATGTTGGTATTTTGAGTTTATCTCTATAATTATATTGTTTATATTTTTTTAAGTATTGTTTGTGCAGGCCAGTCAGGGGTGCCAGTAATTTTGGAGCCCACTGTAGCTACAGCCTCGCTTTCTATCTCTGCTCCATGTGCTTATAGCAAACAGTACTTGAACCAGTAGTTTACCTCGGTAGAGGAACATGAGCGTCTCCCACAGGCACAGGCACAGCAGCGGGTCCTTTACCACCAGGCGTGATAGCCGTCCAGCCAGATGCCCATCAGGCCGCAACCCGTCCTCTTTGCCCAGACCCCCATCCCAGGTGGAGAGCAGTGATGGGGGTCCCCCGTCTCCCCGGCCGTCCCCCCGGCAGGCGCAACGAGAGATGGGCCTTTCCCTGGCCTTGGGCCCCAGCAACAGCTGTCTGAAGTAGGGGCTGACAGCACAGAGGACGGCGGCATGCCCCCAGCCCAGCTCCTTCCCAGAGTCCCCAGCGTAGAAGGCTACATCGGCAAACTGGACGCCGCGCTCCAGCAGCCACTGTAGGTCCTGAGAGAAGCTGGACTCCTCCACTCGGATGGGCGGAAGACGTGCTGGATGGATGGATGGCGAGAGGGAGAGAAAGAGAGAGATTAGAGAGTTGGGCGAGGGGATGAGGGAAAAGCAGAGTATTAGCTGGAAGGTAAACAGAGACAGTGTTAAGGTAAATCAATGTCCTATTATAATCCTATTTCTGCTTAATCCACGCTGCACCCCTGTGCACCTCATCACTTTTTTATTGCCACTCAGTTTTAGCCTGGTTTACAGGAAAGCTTCTCCAGGAATCAATGCACTTCATATTTAATGGATGTTGCACTACAGAGCGAGAGAGAGTTAAGTAGAGTTGGACGGGCCCCAGGCAAGTCAACCCACCCACCCACCTACTTTGGCAGTGCTGCTCTTCGCTGTCAATCACCAAGTCAAAGTTCATCAAACATAGTGGCTAAATGGCAAGGCTGCTATATTTAGTATGTTTACTGTAGCTTAGCCGTGTGCTCTGTACATGAACACAGATAGGTGTAGTATTTGTACTACACATTCACAGGAATAAACAAACAAAGAATGAACCCTATAGGGYGAGGGGCTGACTAAAAGATAATTCTAAACTTTGATAAAGCAGTGAAAGTTTATGTTCTATATTGAGAAAAGGAAGCAAATGTGCAATCACAGTTTTCTACAACCAAAATGTGATCATCTACTGAAGCTTAAGATACAGCGACAAAGTTTAAACAACGTTTCAACCAGCATGATATGATCTTCGTCAGGTCACCTGTATAATGATGTATTTTCACTAACCTTCAGTCGAAGATCCCATTTGGGCAGGAAACTCCCCAATTATTTATTCAGCTCCTCTGGCATGTTTGGATATGCACAATTACTCTCTTTTCATAATTCCTAATTAATCTCATGAGCTAAAAATAGTCCTGATATTCTCATCTCAGATCTCACAGATCTTGAATCCAAGCTAAATAAATCCCCCAAAAGTAAGGTATCTATTAGATTGGTCCAGCTGTATACATTTTGTAATTTGACTATGCTGTGTCTACTATACATTTGGTTAAAACACCCAACTGTGTAATTGATTGGTTAAAATGTAGTCACATATAGTTGGGTGATTATCAGAAGAAAAAATATATGTATAATTCAAAACATCTAGTGGCATGTTTATAACAACAGTAGCATGTGCAGGGAGAACAAGAAAGGGTTGAGAATTATACCCTGAGGAACACCACAAGTAAAGTTGATATAATAGAAAGGGTTGAGAATTATACCCTGAGGAACACCACAAGTAAAGTTGATATAATAGAAAGGGTTGAGAATTATACCCTGAGGAACACCACAAGTAAAGTTGATATAATATACACATAGAACTGATTTAAAGTTGCCCCTATTCTAGTATTACAGTCTCTCACCTGGTTGTTCCAGATGAGGGGGGCGGGGCTCATTCAGCTTGTTGCCACGCCTCTTTTCTGGACGGTCGTTGGCCTTCTGCTTCAAACATTGAATCATGAAGTACTCCAGCTGAATACATACACAAACACACCCTAGTTAGCATAAACATACACACCAAGATAAAATTGTGACATAATTAAAACATTTTATAATCACACAGCATCCAGTCCCATTCTTATCTCCACTAGCACTATGGCCAATAACATAATACTCTGGCATCTAAATCAGGGATGAGCAAATTCAGTCCTCAGGGGCTGGAGTGGTGTGACACTGTTTCCCGACCCCTAGCAAACACAGCTAATTGCATTCTATACTGAAGATCATATGATTAGTTGATTAATGGAGTTAGCTGGGGCAAAGGTTTGACACCAATCAGGCCCCTGAGGCCTGGCATTGCATCCCTGCTCTACATCATCAATGATGAATGATAACATTGATCACACACCAGTCATAAATCACACCATCAAACAATGATCACTTCATAACTGGCAGATGCCGACACTCACCACGCTGCCAAAGTAGCGGCTCACAAAGACATGGTTGAGGGAGGGTAGCTCCAGATAAGTGGCCCCCAGGTCCCTAGAGAGCTGCAGGCCCTCGCTGTGGGGGACGCAGCTGCTCCAGTCTGATGCACATAGGGGGCATGTGCAGGGGGGCCCCTCATCTAGACAGTGAGAGGACAGGAGAGGTGAGTGAGACAGGATGAAATGTACCTCCTCTAAATGTCCACCACAGGAGGCTGCTGAGGGGAGGACAGCTCATAATAATGGCCGGAACAAAGCGAATGGAATGACATCAAACACATGGAAACCATGTGTTAGATGTATTTGATACCATTCCACAAATTCCGCTCCAGCCATTACCACAAGCCCGTCCTCCCCAATTAAGGTGCCACCAACTTCCTGTGATGTACACACACTCAGTGCACAAAAACACGGTACCACCCACAAAACTTCCAGCAGAAAATCTCACGATTATATGTTATCCATCATAGATATAAGCACATACTGACATTCAGATGGATTTACAATGCATGCATAGACATACCCTGCATATGCATACTTCAGCCTACATGCAGAGAGACAAAGTCAGAGAGCGAGAATATAAAGAAAAAATTACGCATCTATCAGAATCCTAAATGTGTACTTGTAAGCACAGCAGTGTTCTAGAATATTGGACCGTTCATACTTTTCGAATTCTCAGTGCGGTGTAGCAATTTCTCCAACAGTCACCYCATTCAAATTAATAGAGTACACGTACGCAGAGCCGTGTTGGTTGGGATTTTTGGGGAGGTGTGCGTTTGGGCTTTTGAGTCCCTTGCGGATGGTGGACTCAGAGCCACGCAGCTATGTCACAATGGGAAGCCGGATTATCGCATCTCTGTGTCTGTGGACTCTGGATTACATTTAAGAGGGAAATGTAGGGAGAAGTAAAAAGACGTGGTGAAGGAGCTAGAGAGCGAGACAGAGTGGGGCGGTCTGCTCAGTGCCAAATGCAAGGAATAAATCACTCTGCTAATAAAACTGCAGGCATAGAGTGAAAGGTAGACACTGTCTGTTGTGCGTTTGTGCGTGTGTGTGTGATGTGTGCTGCAATGATTTTGCCCTAAGTCACCTAACCAAGGCAACAGGAAACAACTGCACACAGCTGTCATCCACCACATTCATTTGGGGATAGCTTTAGCACAGACAATAAAGCAGTGACAAAACAATACAAAAACAGGGTGTCAGATCTACCACCATCCCACAAGCCCCCTCTCTCACCACCAAAGAGTTATCAAATACTATTATGATCTTGCAATGAAGCTCTGGCAAGATCTTAAAGCATCTCACCAAGCTAAAAATAACCCATCATGAATGTGGTGTATTCGTTTACACCACTGAAATAAAAAAGATGGGGACACACAGAAGCATAGACATTAAAGTGGGCATGATGGTTAATACTTTGCTAGTTTAACACCACTGACCTGGGTGATACCAGGTGTCACTGTACCACACAAAGTGTGTGTGGGTGTGTGTGTCAGGGTTTGGACTGTTTGTTGTTTAAACCATGAAGACGTTTTACTTAGATGCAAAAGCCTGGGGCCTGTTTGAGATTTAATCATAAAATGAGAATCATCCTCTTAACTGAAAAGACAAATCCACTCCTTCAGCTATTTCCTCTGCTCCTACAGTATGTAATGTAGCCATACTTTCAAAAGACACAAAATGCTATAGATTATATTTTTGGATGATATTAGTTTAGTTTCAGTTTATTGCATCGTAACAGAGTTATGTCAGATGGCATTAACATGGTTGGAAGCCATAACCTATTATGACTGGTGTGAGAGGCCTCATATCCAGTCAATGTCAGTGTTTCTAAAAGTGCTTTGAGTGAACCATTGACTGCAATGGATTGTAAGACTGCCGAGCAAAACTTCCCCACTCGACTCATTATACAAAATGTCATCTTTATTTAACCAGGCAGATTAATAAAGACAATGACAACCTGGCATGTGGTAAGTACATGGCAGTGGAGGATCCTCAGATGAGGAAGGGGAGGACCATCCTCCTCAGTGAATTTAATAAAAAAATACACATTTTAAAACATTTAAAAAGTTCAACTTTTTAGATAAAACTATACTAAATATAATCACGTCACCAAATAATTGATTAAAACACACTATTTTCCAAATAAGGTCTGCAGTAGCCTCAACAGCACTCTACAGAGTAGCACCATGGTGTAGCCGGAGGACAGATAGCTTCTGTCCTCCTCTGAGTACATTGACTTCAATACAAAACCTAGGAGGCTCACGTTTCTCACACCCTGCCATAGACTTACACTGTAATTATGATAACTTCCGGAGGACATCCTCCAACCTATCAGAGCTCTTGCAGCATGAACTGACATGTTGTCCACCCAATCAAAGGATCAGAGAATGAATCTAGTACTGAAAGCATAAGCTACAGCCAACTAGCACTGCAGTGCATAAAATGTGGTGGGTAGTTGACTCAAGGGGAGATAAAGAAAATAGTTGAACAGTTTTTAACAAATGAATTTATTCCTAAATGAAGGAGAAGCAAGAGAGAAATAGAGAGAGAGAGAGAGAGAGAGTGTGTCATTTTTTTCAGTTTCACTTACTTAGCTAGCTAATGCAGCTAGCTAGTTTAGCCTACAAAAACACCCTGCTCAAACAGAGCATGTTGCTATGTTAGCTAGGTGGCTATGACTATCCAACAAAACACTGGAACTGTTCCAAGTCAAGGTAAGCTTTTGGTTTTACTAATTTATTGCCACCGGGGCCTGCCGGGGTAACTGCTTACTGACTGTACACTGTAACGTTACTGCATGATTGTAGCGAGTTCACGAACGCGTTAGTTCTATTAGCCTAGCTGACTATGACGTTACTTTAGCTAATATGGTGACAACGATCTAGGCTGTGTGTAGCGGTTTGGCTTGGAAAAAATGTTCCGCTTGGTCCCATAAAGCTGATGTGTTGTGCATTGAAGTCCACAGGCGATGGGAAGAGGTGAAAGGAGGAGAGTGCATAATGTAGACGCAAGAAGGAATACAACGTGGCTGCTATGAAACTGTGAACTGTGTGTGCGTGTGATCAGGGGTGTATTCATTCCGCCAATTCTGTTGAAAAACGTTTCTTCAACAGAAGCAAACGGCACAAAACGGGGATAAACATACCTGAATTTGTCCAATAGAAACTCTTGTTTGCAACTGTAGGGCTAAGGATTACACCCTAGATCAGCTAGATGCAGGCAAGAGTGTGCAAGGCGGTATTGAATGTCACTGTCTGTCCATGTGTCACTGTTTGTCACCTCAAATGTGTCTCTCAACCTGTGTGCAACTACGTTGTAAACTTTCATTCATAGGCTAGGTTGTTGCAACCTCATGATGGGTATAGGGAACATTTGATGTAGTGTAGTAGCCTAAACCTACCGCTGTTACATTTAACTGGGTGAATGGAATATGATGACAGTCACCCAATATGTTGTAATAGAAATAAGGCCACGCTCATAAAACAAATTGTCCTCCCTCATCTGAAACGGCACTGACCGTCACTGGTACACGGCAATACAAAATATAGCACAAGAACACAACGGGACAAAATGGTGTTGTGGTCGAGGATAGACCAATGTTATCTCACCGTTTAGGCGGGCGCCCACAGCAACCAGAATAACAGGCATGCCCCAGTGGTGTAGGAGGGGGCGAAGTCTAGGGGCGTATCCGTTGCGCACTTGCTGGAAGGCCAGCTTGTCGTTGACCGAGTACTTGATAACAAGGATGTCAGCCTGTTCTAGAACGCTCCGCACGCTGGCCCAGTCACTGTCCAATAGATCCTGTCCACACACACACCAATCTCATTAGTAATGCATGAACATTATAGCGGACATTTCCCGGACCCAGATTAAGCCTCATCCTGGACTAAAAAGAAATGCAAATTGAGACTTGCAATCAGTCTCCATCAGACCTGGGTTCAAATATTTTGGAAATCATTTCAATTTCCTTAGTTGTGCTTGATTCAGCTTGCCTGTCTTAAAGGAACCAATAGAGTGGCCTCAAAAAGTTATACMCCACCCATCTGATACTGCAGGCAGGCTAAAGCCAACGCTCACATATTTAAGAGATTTCAAATAGAATTTGAACCCAGGTCTGGCCTAAACCAAACAGGCCCCAAAGGTTTTATACTGGAAAAAGATTGAAAATAGTAACAGTAGCTGTGGTATGCTTAATTACATGCTATCTCATCTACGCCCTCAGAGAAGTGGTTAGATTTGTTCCGCTGTCCTTGCTAAAAACGGTTTTGGAATTCAAAATGCGGTTACATCTCAAGAGCACGCGTCACAATCAAGCCAGCCGGGTAAWCAAACATCAACAGTGGCTGGCAGAGTGACTCACTAACTCCTTTATGATGACAATGGTCTTGTGACAAAACAAAGGCCTTTCTTCCCTGCCTGCTTATTGGACTGGCTTGGCTTGGCCCCTGATAACCTCCGTCTGTCTCCACTAATCAAATCTATCCTGAAAGGGAAAAGATTAGCCATCGTTGTGGAGAAGACAATGGTCTGCCTATTTCCAGCCATTCTAAACATTTTGTCATGGGGTGCAGAGAAAATGTTGCAGTTTTAAAACATATTTTCTTGCAATTCTATACATTTTACCATGTCTAATGTGTACTCGTGATATTTGAGTGACTTGAACATTACTACAAAATCTATGGGCTAAAAAACCTAGCTACAAAACGTAGCTGACAATGCCTAGTTGATCTGGACATTTATGACAAGTTATAAATAGCTCTCTAAGGTGCTTCATTCTATAGCTAGAGGACTCCTAATATCTCTAGGATACATCTCCAGGAGTGATAAGTATATTTTTTGTCTTTATCTGTTGTTGTTTAGTACTGTCTTTTCATTTGCAAGGGCCATCCACTTTAACTGCTGCCTGAATTCACAGTAGCCTACTTGATGTGTGAACTGCTGACCGCTCATAACATCAACCAGGAATAAGGTGCAGGGCACTTTGTGACTTGTTTTGGTAATCAGTTGCTGTATTGGAGGGGGAGTGGTTTCTCCTCTCCTAGGCAATCATCAATTAATACTGGGAGCTTTGCTCTTCACCTCTGCTAGGCAATTAGCAATTAGTGTTAGTACTTCAGTCTCCCCTGGTTGCTCAGCAGCAGCTGTAAGAGGCGGTCTCATCGGAAATACTAAGACCGTTGGGAAAACAAAGACTGCTCTGTGAAGTTATTTGAGGAAGGAAAGAGAGGAAGGCTCCACACCACTCTCTCACTTATCTTGCCTAGTACCTAGTTACACTACATGACCAAAAGTATGTGGACACCTGCTCGTCGAACATCTCATTCCAAAATCATGGGCTTTAATATGGATTTGGTCCCCCCTTTGCCGCTATAACAGCCTCCACTCTTCTGGGAAGGCTTTCCACTAGATGTTGGAACATTTCTGTGGGGACTTACTTCCATTCAGCCACAAGAGCATTAGTGAGGTCGGGCACTGATGTTGGGCGATTAGGCCTGGCTTGCAGTCGTCGTTCCAATTCATCCCAAAGGTGTTTGATCGGGTTGAGGTCAGGGCTCTGTGCAGGCCAGTCAAGTTCTTCCACATCCATCTCGACAGACCATTTCTGTATGGACCTCGCTTTGTGCACAGGGGCATTGTCATGCTGAAACAGGAAAGGGCCTTCCCCAAACTGTTGCCACAAAGTTCTAGACAAATCGTCTAGAATGTCATTGTATGCTGTAAAGTTAAGATTTCCCTTCACTGGAACTAAGAGGCCTAGCCCGAACCATGAAAAACAGCTCCAGAACATTATTCCTCCTCCACCAAACTGTACAGTTGGCACTATGCAGTTGGGCAGGTAGCGTTCTTCTGGCATCTGCCATTCTCAGATTCATTCGTCGGACTGCCAAATGGTGAAGCGTGATTCATCCCTCCAGAGAACATTTCCACTGCCCCGGTAAGCTGGTAACTGGTAAGCTTTACACCCCTCCAGCCGACGCTTGGCATTGCACATGGTGATGTTAGGCTTGTGTGCGGCTGCTCGGCCATGGAAACCCATTTCATAAAGCTCCCAACGAACAGGTCTTGTGCTGACATTGCTACCAGAGGAAGTTTGGAACTCGGTAGTGAGTGTTGCAACTGAGTACAGACGATTTTTACACGCTAYGTGCTTCAGCATTCGGCAGTCCTGTTCTGTGAGCTTGTATGGCTTACCACTTCGTGGCTGAGCCGTTGTTGCTCCTAGATGTTTCCACTTCACAATAACATCACTTACAGTTGAGCGGGCAGCTCTAACACTGACTTGATGTGAAGGTGGCATCCTATGACAGTGCCACGTTGAAAGTCACTGAGCTCTTCAGTACGGGTCTTTTTTTCTTTTTTTTTACCTTTATTTAACTAGGCAAGTCAGTTAAGAACAAATTCTTATTTACAATGACAGCCTACCAAAAGGCCTACTGCGGGGACGGGGGCCTGGGATAAAAAATAAATACAATATAAATATAGGACAAAACACATCACAACAAGAGAGACAACACTACATAAAGTGAGACCTAAGACAACAACATAGCATGGTAGCAACACAACATGGTAGCAGCACAAAACATGGTGCAAACATTGGGCACAGACAAYAGCACAAAGGGCAAGAAGGTAGAGACAACAATACATCCGTCAAAGCAGCCACAACTGTCAGTAAGAGTGTCCATGATTGAGTCTTTTAATGAAGAGATTGAGATAAAACTGTCCAGTTTGAGTGTTTGTTGCAGCTCGTTCCAGTCCCTAGCTGCAGCGAACTGAAAAGATGAGCGACCCAGGGATGTGTGTGCTTTGGGGACCTTTAACAGAATGTGACTGGTAGAACGGGTGTTGTATGTGGAGGATGAGGGCTGCAGTAGATATCCCAGAAGGGGGGAGTGAGGCCTAAGAGGGTTTTATAAATAAGCATCAACCGGTGGGTCTTGCGATGGGTATAGTTTACAGAGGAGTATAGAGTGCAGTGAAGTGTCCTATAAAGAGCATTGGTGACAAAACTGATGGCCGAATGGTAAAGCACATCTAGCCGCTCGAGAGCACCCTTACCTGCCKATCTATAAATTATGTCTCCGTAATCTAGCATAGGTAGGATGGTCATCTGAATCAGGTTTAGTTTGGCAGATGGGGTGAAAGAGGAGTGATTAYGATAGAGGAAACCAAGTCTAGATTTATCTTTAGCCTGCAGCTTTGATATGTGCTGAGAGAAGGACAGTGCACCGTCTAGCCATACTCCAAGTACTTGTATGAGGTGACTACCTTAAACTCTTAACCCTCAAAGGTAGTAATAACACCTGTGGGAAGAGGGGCATTCTTCTTACCAAACCACATGACCTTTGTTTTGGAGGTGTTCAGAACAAGATTAAGGATTGAGAAAGCTTGTTGGACACTAAGAAAGCTTTGTTGTTGAGCATTTAACACAAAATCCAGGGAGGGGCCAGCTGAGTATAAGACTATCATCTGCATATAAATGGATGAGAGAGCTTCCTACTGCCTGAGCTATGTTGTTGATGTAAATTGAGGAGAGCGTGGGGCCTAGGATCGAGCCTTGGGGTACTCCCTTGGTGACAGGCAGTGGCTGAGACAGCAGATTTTCTGACCTTATACACCTCACTCTTTGAGAAAGGTAGTTAGCAAACCATGCCAAAGACCCCTCAGAGACACCAATACTCCTTAGCCGGCCCACAGGAATGGAATGGTCTACTGTATCAAAAGCTTTGGCCAAGTCAATAAAAATAGCAGCACAATATTGCTTAGATAGAATCAAGGGCAATAGTGGCTTCATTGATTAAGGTTGCAGTGACACATCCATAACCTAAGCGGAAACCAGATCGCATACCCGAGAGAATACTATAGACATCAAGAAAGCCAGTCAGTAAATTATTGACAAGTTTTTCCAACACTTTTGATAAACAGGGCAAAATAGAAATAAGCCTATAACAGTTAGGATCAGCTTGATCTCCCCTTTAAAGGACGAACTGTGGCTGCCTTCCAAGCAATGGGAACCTCCCCAGAAAGGAGAGACAGGCTTGGCGATGATAGGGGCAGCAACCTTAAAGAAGAAAGGGTCTAAACCATCTGACCCRGATGGCTTTTTGGGGTCAAGTTTAAGGATCTCCTTTAGCATGTCGAACTCAGTGACTGCCTGCAGGGAGAAACTTTGTAACAGGGCAGGGGGAAAAGAGGGAGAAGCATCAGAGATAGTCGCATTAGAAGGGGTCGGAGATGAGGAAATGTTGGACAGGCAAGGAGGCATGGCTGAGTCAAATAGGAATCCTGACTTAATGAAGTGGTGATTAAAGAGCTCAGCCATGTGCTTTTTGTCAGTAACAACCACATCATCAACATTAAGGGACATGGGCAGCTGTGAGGAGGAGGGTTTATTCTCCAGGTCATTAACCGTTTCCAGATCTTCTTGGGGTTAGACCCACAGAGAAAGAACTGCTCCTTTAAGTAACTAACTTTGGCCTTCCGTATAGCCTGAGTGCACCTATTTCTAATTTGCCTGAACGATAGTCAGTCAGCCTGAGTATGCGTGTACTGAACCTTTCACCAAATCCAATTCTTGAGGTGGAGAACTCTGCAAAATCACGGTCGAACCAGGGGCTGAACCTGTTTAATTCTCATTTTCTTTATGGTGGTGTGTTTGTTAACAATACCACTGAAAATATCAAATGCCATTGTCAGTAACAACCATTCTACTGCCAATGTTTGTCTATGAAGATTGCATTGCTGTGTGCTCGACTTTATACCCGTCAGCATTGTTTGTGGCTGAAATAGTCGAATCCACTAATTTGAAGGGTGTCCAAAYACTTTTGTTTATATAGTGTATTTTCTGATGATTTCCTTTTGTTCTTTTGTAGCTTTGTCAACTGTATGCGTTTTATCTATACCCTGTTTGCTCCTCTCCCTGCAGGCTTTACAGACACTCCCCAGCCCTTGGCTGCAACCCTTCTATACTGAACAAAATTATAAACGCAACATGCAACAATTTTACTGAGTTACAGTTCATATGAGGAAATCAGTCAATTGAAATCAATTCATTAGGCCCTACACTAAGAATTTCATATGACTGGGAATACAGATATGCATCTGTTGGTCACAGATACCTTAATAAAAATGGGCCTCAGGATCACATCATGGTATTTCTGTGCATTCAAATTGCCATCGATAAAATGCAATTGTGTTCGTTGTCCTTAGATTATGCCTTCCCATACCATAACCCCACCGCCACCATGTGGCACTCTGTTCCCAACGTTGACATCAGCACACCGCTCACCCCCACACAACGCCATACACGTGGTCTGCGGTTGTGAGCMGAGTTGGATGTACTGCCAAATTCTCTAAATGACGTTGGAGGCGGCTCATGGTAGAGAAAATGACATTCAATTCTCTGGCAACAGCTCTGGTGAACATTCCTGCAGTCAGCATGCCAATTGCACACTCCCTCAAAACATCTGTGGCATTGTGTTGTGTGACAAAACTGCACATTTTAGAGTGGCCTTTTATTGTCCCTAGGACAAGATGCACCTGTGTAATGATCATTCTGTTTAATCAGCTTCTTGATATGCCACACCTGTCAGGTGGATGGATTATCTTGGCAAAGGAGAAATGCTCACTAACAAGGATGTAAACAAATGTATGCACAACATATGAGAGAAATAAGTTTTTTGTGCATATGGAACATTTCTGGGATCTTTTATTTCACCTCATGAAACATGGGACCAACACTTTACATGTTGCGTTTATATTTTTGTTCAGTGTAATTTAGTGTATCCTATGCACACAACCCATGTGAAACTCCAGGTCTCTGGCCGTGTTTGGAACTGCCGATCTGCAGTCAAGAACGCAGAGTTCATCTCAGCCTATGCTACCCCTATGCTACCCAGTCCCTTGACTTTTTTGCCCTGACAGATCACCCCAGAGAACACTGCTACTCCAGCTGCTCTCTCTTCATCTGACTACGTTTTCCCTCATAGACCAAGAGCATCTGGTCGTCGCGGTGGTGGCACAGGGCTACTAATTTCTCCTAAGTGGAGATTTTCTCTTTTCTCCCTCTTTTACCTGTCCATCTCCTCATTTGAATTCCATGCTGTCACTGTTACTTGTCTACTCAAGCATAACATTGTTATCATCTATCGCCCACCAGGTGCCCTTGGAGAGTCCCTCAATGAGCTTGACACCTTGATAAGCAAATTTCCTGACGATGGCTCACCACTCTTCGTACTTGGAGACTTCAACCTCCTGACATTTCCAGATCTCTCTTTTCCCCTCCTTACCTCTTCTGACCTCACCCTTTCCCAATCCCCTCCAATTCACAAGGCAGGCAATACGCTTGACCTCATCTTTACTAGAGTCTGTTCTCCTACTAATGTCACTGCAACCCCCTTTCAGGTCTCTGATCATTACTTTCTTTCCGTTTCTGTCTCCCTTTCTCCAACCCTAGCCACTCAGCCCCTACCCAGATGGTCATGCGCCGTCATAATCTTYGCTCTCTATCTCCCACTACTCTTCTATCCTATCATCTCTCCCTTCTGCTAAATCCTTCTCCCTCCTTTCTCCGGATTCTGTCTCTTCGACCCTACTCTCCTCCCTTTCTGCATCCTATGAGTCACTCGCACTGCCCCCTTTCCTCCCGGCCGGCTTGGCCCTCCCCTCCTGCTCCATGGCTGAGTTACTCATTGCGAACTTACAGAACAAGGCTGCAGGCATCTGAGCGAAAATGGAGGTAAACTTCCGGAGGACCTATCATCTTTTCACTTCCTCCTCTCTACATTCTCTTCCTCTGTATCTGCTGCTAAARCCACTTTCTATCCCTCTAAATGTCAAGGTTCTTCCTCTAACCCTAGGAAACTATTTTCCACCTTCTCACCCCTTCTTAATCCTCCACCCCCTCCTTCCTCCCTCTCTGAGGATGACTTTATCAACCACTTTTTAAAAAAGGTTGACGACATCTGCTCCTCATTCACTCAGCCTATTGAGTCCACTGGTCCTGCTGACACAGAACTACCGTACGCCTTGACTTCTTTCTCCCTCTTTCTCCAGACAAAATCCTTTGACTAGTGAGGTCTGGCCGCCCAACAACCTGCCAGATTGATCCCATCCCCTCCTCCCTTCTCCAAACCATCTCTGGAGATCTTCTCACAAACAACAATGCAAAAACATTTACAAATATTAAAAATAAACAAAGGACATCAAGGACGACTAAAATCATAACAGCGATGCCAACTGTATATGTTTGAATGCATGTCTGGCACTATTACACATGTGTGTGTGTGTTCGTGTATGTGTGTATTTGAATGAGAGTGTGTGTGTATATGCATGTGTACAAACACCTGCACGGCATCAGCCTCTGGCAAACCGGCATTAGCTGTAAAAACACTGCCTCTCAGTGTCATTCAAACTTACTTTTTATTATGTTTTATTTTGACTTTATTTTTGACTTTTATCTTTGACCATCATTCACAGCAACTCCACTCCCACTTGTCTCCAATTCCACCCACATCCCAACCCTCAGCTTCCCTCAGCCCATCCCACCTATCTCTGCTGGCCACCCTCTTCGGATTTCTACGCAACATATCTTTCAACTGTGCTGTGATGTTTAACGTACAATTTCAATCTATCTAATTGAATAGAATCCACAGAGTTGTTGAAGATAAATACTTTTACTAAGAGTATTAGTATATTAGTAATTGACTGACCCGGTCTCTCCWGATCTCCTAACAGTACTATTTCTAGGGTCAATTTTAGATCAATGCTATGCATTTTCAGCCATTCCTGAACCTGAGACCAGAAAAAGGCTACCTGAGGGCAATACCAAAATAAATGGTCTATTGATTCTGTATTCTTAAAACAAAATCTGCAGAGCTTCAATGATTTTATGCCCCAAATATTCAACATTTTGCTGGTGACAAGAATTCTATATAATAATTTTAGCTGAAAAGCACGAAGTCTTGAATCTTGTGTCGTTTTATATATCAACTCATACACCCTGTACCATGGAATCGGTACATCAAAAATCTCTTCCCAACTACTTTGCAATCTGTATGGCACAGTTGTCAACATCCTGGTCATCAAATGAAACTGGTATACTTTCCTATTTATGCCATTTTTATTCCTTCGCCAGTTTTGATCCTTTATATTGGGCAGACAGACCAGTTCCCTACCGCCTCCTCCTGCCACCTGCCTCCTCCATTTTGGGGGTAATGCTGTAATCAATTGGTTGTACTCTTGGATTGAGTAGACCTTCCCATACAATTCTGATAACTCCATGAAGCACATAACTCTACCATTCCAATTTACAATATAATTTAAGAACAATATACCTTTACAAACATCTTTCTTATAAATACAGGTATTTTATCAACCAGCACATTTGAGTTCAGCCATAATATTTGTTGTAATATTTGTTCTATCTTTTCATTGGAATGAAATTGAAATTGTAGCCAGCTCTGCAATGCTTGTTTGAAAAAGAGAGAAACTTTGAAAAAGTAGCATTTTCAATTAATCGAAAATGTGACATGGTAATCTGCACAAAGGCAAAAAGGCCATTTTTAAACAATGGATTAACTTTTCTTAGTAATCTACTTGAGAACCATTTAGGGTTCAAGTAAAACGTTTGAATAAGTGAAGCTTTTAGAGAGAGGTGTAGTGCTTTTATATTTAATAATCTCAACCCACCCAATTCCTATTCATTATATAGATAGGCATGCTTTATCCTGTATCACTTCTTTTTTTTCTTTCCAAATCACTTGAGAATGCTGTCTCTGATCAACTCTCTCATTATCTCTCTCAGAACGATCTTCTTGAACCTAACCAGTCAGGCTTCAAGACGTGCCACACAACCGAGATTGCTCTTCTCTGTGTCACGGAGGCTCTCCGCACTGCCAAAGCTAACGCTCTTTCCTCATCCTCCTAGATCTATCCACTGCCTTCGAGAAACGTGAACCATCAGATCTTCCTCTCCACCCTCTCAGGGCTGGGCGTCTCAACCTCTGCACACTCTTCGATTGCATCCTACCTAGCAGGCCACTCCTACCAGGTGATGTGGAGAGGATCTGTGTCTGCACCACGTATTCTCATTACTGGTGTCCCCYAGGGCTCGGTTCTATGCCCTCTTCTTTTTATACACCAAGTCACTCGGCTTTGTCATATCCTCACATGGTCTCTCCTATCATTGCTATGCGGATGACACTCAACTACTTTTCTCCCCCCCCCCCCCCCCCCCCGACACCCAGGTGGCAACATGCATCTCTGCGTGCCTGGCAGGTATCTCAGCTTGGGTGTCACCACCTCAAGCTCAACCTTCACAAAACCGAGCATCTCTTCCTCCCAGGGAAAGCCTGCCCGCTCAAAGACCTCTCCATCACGGTTGACAACTCCCCAGTGTCGCCCTCCCAGAGTGCAAAGAACCTTGGCGTTACCCTGGACAACACCCTGTCATTCTCTGCAAACATCAAAGCAGTGACTCGCTCCTGCAGGTTCATGCTCTACAACATCCGTAGAGTACGACCCTACCTCACACAGGAAGCGGTGCAGGTCCTAATCCAGACACTTGTCATCTCCAGTCTGGACTTCTGCCAACTCGCTGTTGGCTGGGCTCCCTGCTTGTGCATCAAACCCCTGCAATTTATCCAGAACACAGCAGCCTGCCTGCTTTTCAACCTTCCCAAGTTCTCCCATGTCACCCCACTCCTCTGCACACTCCACTGGCTACCAGTCGAAGCTCACATCCAATACAAGACTATGGTGCTTGCCTACGGAGCAGCCAGAGGAACTGCCCCTACACCCACAAACCCTATACCCCGAGCACTACGTTCTGCGACCTCTGGTCTCTTGGCCCTCCCACCCCTACGGGAAGGCAGCTCCCGCTCAGCCCAGTCCAAGCTCTTCTCTGTCCTGGCACCCCAATGGTGGAACCAGCTTCCCCCTGAATCTAGGACAGCAGATTCCCATCTTCCAAAAGCACCTGAAAACCCTAACTCTTCAAAGAGTTTCTAAATAATCCCCTTTCTCACCCCCCCACTTATTTATTTTTTTCCTAAACCAACACTTGCACTTCACTCTACCCCCCCCCCCCCCCCCATTCTAGCTGGATTTTGCTGATATGTGGTTGTCCCACCTAGCTATTTTAAGATGAATGCACTAAATGTTAGTCGCTCTGGATAAGAGCGTCCGCTAAATGACTAAATGCTAAATGCAAATGACAAGAGAAAAACTGATGATGCACTATCCAATTTCGAAATTGCACCTTGTGCATTCTACTATTACAACTTTCAAGAGTAAGTAAATGCCGGACTGAGTTCATTTGCAAAAAAATAAAACACTCCCATAGGGGACGACGCTTGTCTGTTTTAACTCTCAATAATTTCTTATCACATTACAGAACTGTGCAAGTAATTTGGTCTCTCACTTGCAACACCCTCAAACCCTATTTCTGTACTCCCCCTTTTCCAGCCCCCTTCCCTTACTCTAGCACAGCCCCCCACACACTCACCCACCCTAACAGCTCCAGGGCCAAACCTACATAACAACCCTCTGACTACACACACACACACACACACACACACACACACACACACACACACACACACACACACACACACACACACACACACACACACACACACAACACACACACACACACACACACACACACACACACACACCACACACACACACACCCACCCACCCAGCTAGGGCAGTCCTGCACCACCACAGTGACGTCTCCAAACACGCGGGATGTGTACTCCATGAAGGCCGAGTTGGACAGACTGCTCTCCTCAGGTCCTCCAGCCACAGCTCCATGGCCCAAGTAGCTCCACAGCAGGCCCCCCTGGAGCTGGCCCTGACCCATGGCCTCTTCCCCGGGCCTCACTCCCCCAGGGCACTCGCTGCCCAGCGCAACAATATGAATGGACCTGTAAGCAAAGCACACCAGCGGGGGACACAGTGAAAGTCGGAACCTGGTACACCATGGGGGTGAATGTCATGTGTCTCTCAAATGCATTGTTGAATGCAGCAAAGGAGGGAATGTAATTTAGGGGGAAAGTGTGGTGAACATGTCTCTAATGCTGTACCTGTGAGGGATGCAGCAAGGAGGAAATTAAGAAGTGCATTTTTCCCTTATTATACATGTCTA
Source organism: Salvelinus sp. IW2-2015 (assembly GCF_002910315.2). Lineage (NCBI taxonomy): Eukaryota > Metazoa > Chordata > Actinopteri > Salmoniformes > Salmonidae > Salvelinus > Salvelinus sp. IW2-2015. Next base: position 41,554,643 of record NC_036851.1, on the reverse strand, counting down.
TCACGGAGACAATGCATCACGTTGTGTCATTGAGCGAATGACACTTGACAGGCGATGCTCCGTCTGAATTTTTTAGATTAGAAAATAATTGGAGAATTGCATTATTATTATTACTATAAATATTATTATTATTATCATTAGGCTATAATCCTATAACCTATTTTTGGCAAAACGTGTGGTGCACGCACATACATGCAAGGGGAGGTACAGAGAGCAACTTACATGGTCACCACGGTTTTCCGCTGGTCAATGCCTCTTAAACACGTTCTCCCCCGATGCGTTTTCACATGAGTCCGCAGTGAAAGGCTTTTCCGCAATGAGTCTCTGGTACAGGGACGCTAATCCCTCATATCGGTGGCTCGCTCACCGCGATCACGTTTGGATTGTTGTATTTCCTTCTCGTTGTTCATTCATAAAGCACAACCTCCTACAGTTTACGGTAATGTCCTGTCCGCATAGAGACGTTGCGTCCAGGCATGCAAGAATGTAAACACCGCTTGGATCTAGCCGGCGACATGGACTACCAATGCGCTAAAAAAAGAAACAAGTTGTAAATTGGTTTTAAAAAATGAAAATAAAAAACTAGGCGGAGAAAGCAGAACATGAGGCTCGTGCCACGGCTCGATCCAATGAAAATTGACGTCACCTTATAAAACAAAGTCCCCTGGGCAGAGGAAGAAAAGTGGGGAGATAATGTACAGAGAGAGACCGAGAGCGAGAGAGGGGGAGGGAGAAGGGGGAAAGAATGGAAAAGAGCAACAGACCTGGAGAGTGGACTCGCCTGACTCAGCAACAAAGACTAGACACACACTTACAGTGCATACACACACACACGCCAACAACACCACACGTCCACAAATGACGCGCAGCCCAAATTGCATTGTTATGTTCACACTCTACGCGGCCCTCTCAACACACCCACTGTTTCCTCCATAGTCTGTATAAAAAAACTCGCCCGTTCGTTGACCTAATCTTATTTATTCTTATTATTCCAGCTGATATTAATGAATGCAAGTGATTGGGTTTGACAACATGGTCTTTGATTTGCATTATTCAGTGGATGTGAACACAAATAAATCCAACAGAAGCTAAATTAGGAGGGATTATCGTTAAAACATGTCACTTCGACAAAGTGACAAACACTGGACCGCTCTATTCTCACAATAATAATATAGTGATTGCAAGATAATTGTCTATGCCAACATTGCGCCTCTCAGCAATTTATGATCGTGTATAATGAATGAGGCTAATTTACTCTCCCAATCAATGTATGGAATTGACTTGCAATTCTTGAAGTCGTGACATGATCGCCAATAGGGCCTATTCACCAAGACACTGCATTATGCAATGATAATGACATGATCATGGTATGGTAATTGAATGATAACGGTGTGATAATGTCATGATAATGAAGCAGTGTTGAAGCTGGCATATATGCTAATTAAGCTTGAGTCGATGGAACAATTGGTGTTAATTGATTGATGCAGTGTGATACTGTARTATTTGTATTTATTACAGATCCCTATTGGCAGCAGCTACTCTTCCTGGGGTCCAGCAAAATGAAGACAATTTATACAATTTTTAAAACATTACAATACATTCACAGGTTTCACAACACAATGTGTGCCCTCGGGCCCCTACTCCACCACTAACACATATCTACAATACAAAATCCATGTGTACCTGTGTATAGTGTGTGTGTTAAAGTGTGTGTGTATGCATGTGGCTGTGCCTATGTTTGTGTAGCTCCACCGTCCCCACTGTTCCATAAGGTGTATTTTTATCCGTTTTTTAAATCAAATTTTTCTGCTTGSATCAGTTACTTGATGTGGAATAGAGTTCCATGTACTCATGGCTCTATGTAGTACTGTGCCCATCCCATAGTCTGTTCTGGACTTGGGGACTGTGAAGAGACCTCTTGTGGCATGTCTTGTAGGGTATGCATGAGTGTACGAGCTGTGTGCCAGTAGTTCAAACAGACAGCTCGGTGCACTTAACATGTCAATACCTCTCACTTTTAATGAGTTATGTGCAGTAGGTAGAGTCCCCTTTGGACAAACCCCAGGATCTTAATGGGGTTGTTCTCTCAGGGGGACAGACATGAAGACAAATCAAATCAAATTTGATTTGTCACATGCGCCAAATACAACAGGTGTAGACCTTACCGTGAAATGCTTACAAGCCCTTAACCAACAATGCAGTTCAAGAAATAGAGTAAAGAAAAGATTTACTAAATAAATTAAAGTAAAAAATGTTATAAAAAGTAACACAATAAAATAACAGTAACGAGGCTATATTCAGGGGTACTGGTACCGAGTCATTGTGCGGGGGTACAGGTTAGTCGAGGTAATTTGTACATGTAGATGGGGGTAAAGTGACTATGCATAGATAATAAACAGCAAGTAGCAGCAGTGTAATGTAAATAGTCCGGGTGGCCATTTGATTAATTGCTCAGCAGTCTAATGGCTTGGGGGTAGCCATTAGGCCTATATGTAACAGGGGTTGTTCGGTGAACCGCGCTCATGTGAAGAGCATCTTGCCTAAGTGAGACCTGAAGATTTGCATTGACTCCCAGAGCAAATGCCTTTGCACCTTAGCTCAGCGGGCTAACACTGTCCGAGCCCAGGGTCACGTTGGTGTTCTGACTTGGATGGATCTCTGCGAGGAACAAGAGGTAAAAGCGGGGGGTGAAGTGTAATGCAGGTGTTTCAGCTTGCGCGATAAGTAGCCTTTAGCTTAGTGGGCTAACACAGTCTTCTGCATAGAAGAACAGGGTTCAAACAGAGTTGGTGAACTCAGACCTGCACTATGACTGACATAGCGAATAATGTTTTCTATTTTATATTCATGCCTTCAAAAGAAACAGTCGTATACTTTGCACTGGAATGCTTACCAAATGTGCCCTTGTCTGGAACCAAATAAATCCTAAGAGCCTATTAACCTACCTTTCCATGACATGACTCTCCTAAAAATAACATCTATAACTCAACATTGTTTGATTGTGCATGCCTACGTTTGTGAATTGCATTACCATATTATAATATTTAATTTCTTAGTTATTATTGTGCTCAGCTTTATGTTACCTTGGGCATTTGTCATGTCTTGATGAAATGCAATGCGTCACATAAGGGCTTGTGGCTCTATTCGCGTGCATCGGAGGTTACTGCAGGTCAGCAGAAGAAAACAGGATCATTCACGCACGAGAGCATATTAATATGCCCCCCACACAAATTCCCGGACCACTGACTTCTGCTATTCAAAGGGCGATAGAGTACAACTATGTCGATCACTCTCAACTCGAAGCATAATAATGCTCCTTTGTGGTGAGAAATTGGCTGGTAATATGTGGATTCGATTTTCAAAGGAACAATTACATTTTCTTCTAAATAGTACCAGATAGGGGTTCTTTGTCTTGTAACCATAGCGGAACTCTTTTTGGTGCTACAGTATATAGAACCCTTTTTTTAAGGTTCAATAAAGAACCATGCTCATAAGGTTCTAAATGGAAACTGTATGGTGCTATAAATAACCCGTTCATAAGGTTCTAGAAAGAAACATTAAAAAAGGTTCTATATAGCACCAAAACAGGCTTTCACTATGGTTACAAACATTTTGGGGATATACAGAACCCTTTCTTATGGTACTTTATATAACCTTTATGGAGAAGGGTTCTATAAATAACATTTCTCAATCTCTAAGGTTCTTTGTAGATCCTTTTGAAGAACCATACAGGGTTTTTTATTCTGTACAGCCATATYATATTGTTAAAATTCCATAGGTGGTATTATTGTGTTAAGGTGAATCAAGTGAGCTACCTCTGGAACAGCTGGGGGTCCCTGAGGAGGTCATTGAGAACCACTGACTGATTTAGTCAATCGTTCACAATTGACACAATTCCATTCACTGGTCATAGTGATTAGATCAACCGGATTGAGCTATGAGTAAACCACGCTCCAAAACATTCTAATGAGCCGCCTACCCTACATTTTAATTATCACAAAAAGTTAAAAAACCCTAAGCACCATTGAAGAGCTCAAAGGGTTATTTGAGGCATTATGGTTCCACATTGAACCATCACCCTTCCCAAAGAAACCAAGATTTCTTTGTGTGTACTGTCACCTCTTTAGTTTGAATTTGAAATCTCATTGCATTATTCTATAGACTATAGCCTGGCATTGCACTATTCTATAGGCTATAGCCTGGCAGGGAAATGGAAGCCTGGTGTCTTAATCACATCATAGGGCCATTTATTTGGGCTTGAAACTACACTGAACTAAAATATACAGTACCAGTCAAAAGTTTGGACACACCTACTCATTCAAGGGTTTTTCTTTATTTTTACTATTTTCTACATTGCARAATAATAGTGAAGACATCAAAACTATGAAATAACACATATGGAATCATGTACTAACCAAAAAAGCGTTAAACAAATCAAAATATATTCTTCAAAGTAGCCACCCTTTACCTTGATGACAGCATTCTCTCAACCAGCTTCATAAGGTAGTCTGGAATGCATTTCAGTTAATGTTAATGTGTGGAATTTCTTTCCTTCTTAATGTGTTTCAGCCAATCAGTTATGTTTTGACAAGGTAGGGGTGGTGTACAGAAGATAGCCCTATTTGGTAAAAGACAAAGTCCATATTATGGCAAGAACAGCTCAAATAAGCAAAGAGTGACAACAGTCCATCATTACTTTAAGACATGAAGGTCAATCAATCTGGAAAATTTAAAGAACTGAAAGTTTCTTCAAGTACAGTCGCAAAAACCATCAAGCGCTATGATGAAACTGGCTCTCATGAGGACTGCCACAGCTAAGGAAGCACCAGAGTTACCTCTGCAGCGGAGGATAGGTTCATTAGAGTTAACTGCACCTCAGATTGCAGCCCAAATAAATGCATCACAGAATTCAAGTAACAGACACATCTCAACATCAACAGTTCAGAGGAGACTGCATGAATCAGGCCTTCATGGTTGAATTGCTGCAAAGAAACCACTACTAAAGGACAACAATAAKAAGAAGAGACTTGCTTGGGCCAAGAAACACGAGCAATGGACATCAGACCAGTGGAGATCTGTCCTTTGGTCTGATGAGTCCAAATTTGAGATTGTTTTGTTCCAACTGTCGTGTCTTTGTGAGACGCAGAGTAGGTGAACAGATGATCTCCACATGGCAGCATTCGTGCAAAACTGAAAGCGTGAACCACCACATTTAACCATGGAAAGGTGACTGGGAATATGGCCGAATACAAACAGTGTAGTTATTCCCTCCGCCTTCCCCACGTTTCAAGATGGCCACCATTGTTCCTGTACCCAAGAAGGCAAAGGTAGCTGAACTAAATTACTATCGCCACGTAACACTCACTTCTGTCATCATGAAGTGCTTTGAGAGGCTAGTCAAGGATCATATCACCTCCACCTTACCTTTCACCCTAGACCCACTTCAATTTGCTTACCGCTCCAATAGGTACACAGACGATGCAATCGCCATCACACTGCACACTGCCCTATCCCATCTAGACAAGAGGAATACCTATGTAAGAATGCTGTTCATTGACTACAGCTCAGCTCACCTGACATGGACTCTGATCCCCCCGACCAAGCCATGGTAATGGCGCCTATCATTCAATCTGAACAGACTGCTGGCTAAGGTGGAGTCACTATTCACTGACCTATCCACACAAATAGCTATTCTCGCCACCGAGGTCAACATAAAGATCAACTCTGTTAAGGAAGCGAGACATGACATCCGTCTGAATAGCCTGGAAGATGGCGCAAATATTTACTCCGACAAAGTGGTGACACTGGAATAGCAAGTCACCTGGCTATCATCAGATGTCGTCAAACTCACTTCCAAGGTTGAGGACCTCGAGAACAGACAGCGCCGGGGGAACGGTCACATTTTCGGCATGAGAGAGGGACTCGAGACCGTAGGCGGAATGCGGCCTAGCCTGTCCATAGCTAAACTTTTACAGGAAAGTCTAGGCCTCGATTACGCCCCCACCCTTGACCATGCGGACAGAAGCATACAGTCCGCACTGAAGAATGGGGAGCTGTCCAGACCCATAGTAGTTAAATGCCACTATCTTCAGGAGAAGGAGGATGTCTTCCGTAAGGCAGCGCAAGCGGCTCCATCACCCACGGTAATCAAGGCCAAAAAGATAATCAAGGACAAGAACCACCCAAGCCACTGCCTGTTCACCCCGCTATTATCCAGAAATCAAGGTCAGTACAGGTGCATCAAAGCTTGGACRAGAGACTGAAAAACAACTTCTATCTCAAGGCCACCAGACTGTTAAACAGCCATCACTAACACAGAGAGGCTGCTGCCTACATACAGACTTGAGGGGGGGGGTTGAGGAGTATTTCTGTCTGCAATAAAGCCCTTTTGTGGTGAAAAATCTCATTCTGATTGGCTGGGCCCGACTCCCCAGCCTGGCTCCCCAGTGGGGGCCTATGCCCTCCCAGGCCCACCCACGGCTGCGCCCCTGCCCAGTCATGTGAAATCCATAGACTAGGGCCTAAGGAATTTATTTCAATTGACTGATTTTCCTCTATGAACTGTAATTCAGTAAAATCTTTGAAATGGTTGCGTTTATATTTTTGTTCACTATAGATTGCCAAAGAACATAATTTATTTAAGCATGTAGCTGCCAGGAGGGCTGCAACAGCAGTTTACTAGCCCCAGGCACAAACATTCAGTAGCCTACCATGGACAGTGCCTTGATCAGTGCAAACTAAAATAACATCACCATGACCATGCAACAATGGGTGGGGCTAGGGCTGTAGGAAGCTTGGCCTGCTGACAGACTCTGCCATGGTTTTGCTATTGTTCCCATTCCCCTGACAATTTAAATTGTGAAATAAATAGGCTAAAAATCTATTGCAATACTGCTATTGGACTCTTTTTGGTAGACTCATCCCACTACTAAACATGAGTAGACCTACACATTGCGTAGGTCCACTAAGCTTACTGTCCACTATGACATCTAGATGGACGTCATCTCTTTATGTTATGTGCGTTGTTTTTCTATTTCGCTGTTTTTCTTCTTCTGGTGTTGAACACCCGGGACACATGCAAGGTTAGAACATGTAGGATGTTTCATATAAATATCATATGGTTATGTCCATGTCACAATTCTTTCCCCCATGTTTTTGGTTCACATTTCATCTCATTAGAACGTTTTTCTTGTAATTTATATATTTTTCTTAAATAAATAACCTGGGGATAATGTTAATTTGCTGCTTAGGCTATAATAATAGTTCATTTAATCTTGTAGGCAACACATTCGCAGTTAAAAGTTAAAATTGCAGTATAGGTCTATATAGATAAATATTTTGTTATTATTGCAGGTCATCAATGCAGCAGCTGGGTTGGTTTTGCGGCAACCTGCTGAAAGCGTTCTCAGAGAGAGGTAACCGACACAGGTCTATTGGCTATCCTTTCTAGACCCAAATTTACCATATTAACCTATATTGCAATAATACACTTGCCTTATTATAGCCCAGGTGTTGCAGCGGATCGTCATCAATGTGTTTGACGAGGTCAAAGAGGAATGGTCCAAACTGACCGGAGACAACACATTCAACCACTCCCAGGTGAATATAGCCTAGGCCTACCCATATTTCTGAAATTATAGCGATGACATAAACATCTCAACAGCCAAGTGGTCAAATTAACTTTGACTAGGTAGGGCCTATACAATGTTACACGAGTTCTTCTCAATAGGCCTGTCTATTTCAACCGTACAGAAACCTTTAGCCTACTCTAGAAACAAGGGTGCTTCACCTACCAAAAATAGGCTAACCTGAGTAAATGGGATAAAACACTTCACGTATTTTGGTGACACACAAGGACTGAACTTCAGTTGTTAACCCCCTCACAGCAAAATGAGCTTTCCCAGAGGTCGTGCACGGCCAACTTCGGGCGCAGGAGCGAGCCGGGGACCATGTGGGCTTTTCCAGCGGCTGGAAGTGCGGGGATGCACCAAGCATCTCAGCTAACCCCAGCGCTGCCGTGAGGGATGCCTTGGCGAGGGAGAGCATGGGACCGGTCTCAATCTCCCATGTCGACCAAGGACTGATGAGTTAACTGTGCGCTACCCCAGCCTGTGGAGAGAAACATCATCCCGTGACCGCCTCATGCAGTCCAATCATAACATCGACATGAAAAACAATTAAATCCCAAGAAGTGTTATTTTTTATTTTTTTGTCAATAGCTTATATTAGCTTAGAGAACCACTTCAAGTGTAGAATCATAGATTTTTGTAGGTAGTTTGAATCACTGGCCTAGTTTTCCTTTCCACACATTCAGTTTAATGGTAACAATATCATTATGTACCTATTCCTGAGAACGAGAGAGAGGGGATTTCAATGCTGCCTTAAAGCACTGAATACACATTTTATGTGGGCCTACTTACTTACTCATGCTCATCCTTATTGGAATATAAGGCCATTAGATTATAGGCTGCTACAGATGTAGGATCTTAATTGTATCGCCCTGTTGTTGCAGGAAACTGTTAAGAGAATTTTGTTCTCATGTTCATTAACCAATTCAATTAAACTACTATCTGCTATATCAGGATTTGTAGGATACTGATATAAATGAAACAGACAGAGGCCAGCTTACAATAGTCAGAATGTTTATTTACGAGAGCTCTGTATCATTTCCTGTACATTGGTCTATATACCTCACATTTCATTATAAATGTACCTCCTCTCCGAGACAATGACAATATAGTTCACAAGTCTTCTCCTACTCATACATTGTCTGCCACTGTTATACAATCTACTACAAGCCCAAGGTCTCGCCTCTCCCTGGGTGGGACAGAATGTCCTATAAGGAACACAGTAGTCCAGCTTGTCTGTCGATCGCTCCTCTTATCATTTGTTTCACACTTGCACCCTGCTTACATACTAAAAAGGAACAAAAAGTCCCTGTTCTAATTCTGACTAAACTACACTCATCCATCAGATTTATAGATTTATGATTCTAATAAATGTCATACAATCATACAATAACAGGGTAGAATTCTGTTAGTTATAGTTCTACTTAAATATATACATCATTTAGTCATTATTCATAAAATTCATAACAATCCACCCTTTGACTAAATATTATACACACAATCCCACATCTATTTTTATTAGAAATATCAATTATACCCAAAAAATCTAAATCAATATCAACCACAAAATCAATATATTTATTTACAATGACTGTTCTAGGCCTACATCAGAATCATAACTCTTCTTGTCAGGATTTTTGTTATAATCTTCATCAAAAAACAGTCTAAACATCAAAACAAGAAGGAACCTAAACATAAAAAATGGTTTCATCTAACATAGGCTCCTCGTAAGTGAAGGAGCCGGGTCCATCTACTAGGTCTGGGGGCATGTATTCATCATTCCACTGGTCCGAGCTCGGAATCGGTCCGTATCTCACCATCTGTTGCGTCATTGATTTCTCCAGAGTCCTGGAAATGAGACCTCTCCCACACAGAATCAAACAACATCCGCACAAAACCAACACAGTCACACAGGTGAAGGTTGCCCACAACACAGTGATTATGACATTTTTCCATTTCCCAAACACACTATCAAACCAATTTGTTAGAGCATTATCTACCCCAGAGTTCTCTGCCAGGGCTTTGGTCACTGATCCGTCTGGAGCTGTGTTATCGGGGATGAAAGTACAACATTCTGCTCCGAAACTCATACACCCCCCACCCTTTTCAGCCAGTAACATATCCAAGGCTATTCTATTCTTGCAATACCATCAAACTAATTGCAGCTGTTATCACCTCCCTAGTATCGCATCTCTAGTATAGTTGCTGAAACGCTGTGGGTTATAGTAGATATAATTAATTAATTGAATTTGTTGAGAGTTGACCACCAGAAGATGCTTGATTCCAATCCAGAACTCATCAGGTACCCCCCTTGGAACTCCAATGCTATCAATTAAAACTCTATTGTCAAAAGATCCTGACGGAGCACTCCTTCTTTCTCTTCTACCTGGCCCTAGGTCTTTGTGTTTGATAAGGGTGAAGGGCATGCCTAACTGCACTAGTGCACAAATACCGGTCCAATTGGTAGGCAGGTTGGGCCACAGCTTCATACCTCCACACAACCACCAGACCTCCGCTCTAGGCCTCTTTATCTTATTAAATTCCTGGAACTCAACCACCCAGTCAGGTCCCTCATTGTCTTGTCGGTTGTAACGTTCTCTGTCCTATTGCATGTTCTTACTTCCCCTACGTGTGTGATGTAGCGAGCCATACAATAATAATGTCCTCCTGTAACTGTGAAAGGGGGAAGTCTGGATGTAATGGGCACCTGGGGATACAGATAATGCAGATCAATGCAACTGTCATTGTCTGGCTTCCCTGCCTTCATCAACAGCTTTACCATACAGACCATTCCCCTGGGTGAATCAATTCCATCAAATGGAAAGGGGATACTTGTCAACTGAGGTTTTGCTGTGGTGCAGGCATAACATTCTTATTTCGCTACTGATCTGGCTGTATACTGAATCCATTCTAACCATAGGTTAGAATCCCCATAACCAGTTTCCACCTCAATCACTTCCTTAAGATCTTTCGTCTGAACTATCCGCACCGGCCCTTGGCTCTGGACGACTCCACTGTCAGTATCTGTTTTGTCAGGGGCTCTGCTTGTATTCTGGCTGACTATAGAGCTATCACCTGCCCTAACCTCTTCTTCCCGGAATGGCACTAGGGTATCAACTGAAACCCTCACCTTCACTACACTCCATCTTCTTCCATACTGGGTATGTGGATTTATGTAGCCCTCTCTCTCGGTGTGAGCTATGACCTGTTTCCATGAACTACACGGGGACCAGCACAGATATCTTCCATAATGRCTCATAGTYCTAGACTGCYAAGGAGTCAGAGACCCCATTTGGTCTACATAGAACTCCACTGASACATCCTTCCCAATCTCCACTCTCACTTCCTGTTTATCCAGATCAAGTGATCTCTTATGCTTGGTTAATACAAAATCCTCATCATCTAAACTATGGGTCAAGTTACCACCTTCTGCATTCTCGGATGGGTCATGGTGTATTAGGAAGATGGCTCCCACTATAAGACAGCTCAGACCAATCAGCACTCCTGTAATGCCCCACCCTTTCCCGGAGCACACATCATCATCTAGAGGCCAGCCCATACTTTCACTTCTATGAACGCACACAGGGAGGATAGGGCGGGGTCAGGGAATCTTCGTTAGAGAGGTAACCCCCGAACCCTATTGGTATTCGGTTCTTCTCCTAACTCTGTGATTGTTCGAAAGTGTCAGTGTGTCTTACCCTCTTGCAATGTGTGATATGAACCCAGGTAGTTCTTTCAGCTATTCTCACAGCGAAGGCTGTCACCAGGAGTACTTGGTATGGCCCCTCCCAACGGGGCTGCTTCCCKTCTATTCTCCTCAGGGACTGGATTGAGTGAATCACCTTCTCCTGTAATTCACCTGTAGAGCATAAAATCTTGGACATACAGGTTTGGTTAACAAACAGTCTTCTCATTTGTTCTGCTAGTATATCTTCAACTTCTATGCCTACTTGTTCTGGTCCCTAACTCTGTCATTCTATTTGTTCTATCTGATTAGCTAAAATGTCATCCATTATTTAAAGAAATAGATCCTAGTAAACCAACTCTAGGGATAATATCTTGACCTAATATTTTAGCTTATCTATTACAATTTTTTTTTTTTTATTAGTTTATTATCCAACAGGCCACAAAGTGTCCTATCCTAGGCCCCGTCCTATCCTAGACCATCAATACCTATCCCCCCTTTGATACCTGGCTCCGCCCAGGTATCAACATTGCCGCATATCTAAACAATGACTTAGGTAAGATTAGTAAATTATCCTTATGTCTGCCATTATCTTGTAGGAGCGCCCCTTTCATTCTCTACATGTCCAATTCTCCCTGGGGCGTTCGGTCATGGCCATCCTGTAACAATTCTCTGTCAAGTGTCTTATCTACTTTAACTTCTTATGGCTGCAGGGGCAGTATTGAGTAGCTTGGATGAAAGGTGCACAGAGGTGCCCAGAGTAAACGGCCTGCTCCTCAGTCATAGTTGCTAATATATGCATATTATTATTAGTATTGGATAGAAAACACTCTGMAGTTTCTAAAACTGTTTGAATTATGTCTGTGAGTATAACAGAACTCATATGGCAGGCAAAAACCTGAGAAGTTCCACTTCCTGTTTGGATTTTTTCTGAGGCTGCTAGATTTTCAACCAAGCTCCCATTGAAATTACAGCGAGATATGGATGAGTTTTCACTTCCTACGGCTTCCACTAGATGTCAACAGTCAATAGAACTTTGTCTGATGACTCTAATGTGAAGGGGGGCCGAAGGAGACAGGAATGATTCACCACTGCCATGAGGTGACCACGCATTGTTCACGTGAGAGGCAGCTCCATTCCATCGCTCAACTGAAGTCAATGTAATTCTCCGGTTGGAACGTTATTCAAGATGTATGTTAACATAAGTCTACCATTAATCCAAGGCTATGCCTTTTCTTTCTTCTCATTGGTTCAAATTACAACTATGTCAAAGAACTATAAACTCATTCATAATTATCAATTACTCAATTTACCTTAAAATCAGTATCACAAATGACCTTAAATTCATTATCCAAATGGCCCTCCCATGAGGCTGATCAGACCACAAGGGAAAGCCATGATAGAGGTCAAAGGTCATACCACCCTTTTACAGTCGTGTTCCATACTATATTAGACAAATTAAAGAAAAACCATCAAATGTTTTCTACATGTTGTATCCCAGGTGCCCAGTACATTCCCTTTATCAAAATAATTCACGTGTTTAATTAAAACTCAGAAAATAAACCTTCTAATATTCCATATGTGTGTACCCCTTTAAGATATCGTCTCTAGGAAACAAGAAATCTCCTCAAACCCAAAGGCTAAAAAGAAACAAAACATTACATTTCCCGGCCTCTTCAATTTGGTAGAAACATGCCTCTATCTCAATCGCTCCCTTCAAGATTACAGCCCCAGAAAACATTTCCAAAGCCATTACACACACAACTGTGATTAACGTGCACTGTCCCTTTAAAATAAAATTAACTCAACCTGCAATCCACTTTGTGAACCTGTCATGGTTACACGTAATGGAAACAGATTATAATGTTAGTATACCTTAACTTCCTGTTCAATTGCACTGGTGTTAGCTAAACAATCACACCAAAAATCGATAACCAGAAACTATCTCAAAACTTTTACGATGTCACATCCTCAGGCACAACACCCTTGCCTGGCTGCAAAAGTGCATTGAGAGCGATGTCAGCAGCAGGCGCTCAGCTCGTGCCCAGGCAGCAGCAATTTCAGCGAATGGCAAATCATTGTTGGCTGACTGCAGCAGCAGTAGTACAGGTTCAACAAGCCAAACCCAATGAATATAGTTGGTCACGAATGTTTGATCTTGAACAGAACTTACAACATCAATCAACATCTCTCAATCAATATTGTACTGCCAGAAGTACAAAAAAGAGTGGGAGTCTGTACCTGAACAACTGTCAAATCAATTTAAGTAATATTCTACGTAATGACGCAGTTTTACGTTATCACGCAATGATATCACAACGTCATTTAGCAACAAATCAACCTGCCTCCAGCAACTTACCCTGAAAATGAGTTGGCAACTCTGCAACCAACTCTCCTATTCCTGCCTCCAGGCAAAAATATACCCCCTACTCAAACTGAGTTCTGCTTTAATTCTATCGTAAGAGTAAAACCAAACTTTCCAACTTTCTCTACTCCAAAATTTAAAAGTACCATGTACTTCGCTAAATTTATAACGTATGTCAGTCAATCCATAAGAATAAAAACATTTCGATGGGCACAACTCTATCGTAATTATCTCTCCGTTATTATTTAGAATTCATTCGATTTAGGCAACTGTCTCTTCTATGATTCTGCATTTTAAATGCGACTCCATTCTTAATACATTATTCCAGCGGACCATTTAGGCAAGACAACGTATTCCATCGAAATCGCCCCGCTATTATTTAGAATGGATTAGTCTTTCAATTTAACCTAAACAAGCTATTAAGACGTTCAGTTTATATCCTAAACAAACACTAACTAACCGTATCTCTCCCGGCAAAACATATCAGTATTTGAATTACAATCAGAATGAATTTTAGTCTATCGGTGCCTAGGCTGAGATACAAACCCGAGTCTCCCGCGTTGTAGGCAAGAGTTTTACCCCTGGACCACCAACACTATTGAAATAATGGAGACGCAAATAACCCTATTATTATAATTGTCTGTAGTCGTAAACTCCGACACCGAGACAATTCCCAGAAAATAGCCCTAATTTAAAGGTCCAAGTGTTTCCCCAGCGAGGATTCTCATTAATCTCGCTCTCGTTGTCTCTGCCTCTCTCTTTCTCTCCCGATTGTCGCGCCTGACCTTCCCCTTAGTTGAATTACAATTTCGGTGGTTGTGTCCTACTCGGTCACAATGTTTGCAGGGAGCATTACACTCCCGGGCGAAATGTCCTGTCTCATTGCAATTGAAACATTTTCTATCGTCTGATCCTGTCCATTTATTCCCTTCTCTCTTAGGTCCCTTACCCTTAAGGCCTCCTTTATGTTTGTTTACAATTACCCCGATAGTTACTGTCAGATGCTCCGACTCAACCTGTTCGCTCTTTTTACAGTCTCGGTGGTTATGGCCTACTTTAGTGCAGTGTTTACACGGTGTCTCACAATCTCTAGCAAAATGACCCGGKTTGTGACAGTTAAAGCATCTATCTCCCCCTTTCTTTTGACTGTCTCTATCCACTTTCTCAATAAGGTTGCTAAATCCTGTCCTCCTTCCCCTACCCGTGGGTTCGGTAAGGCAATTAGGGGATATTGACTGACCTCTTCTCCTTCCTCGGCCTCTAGCCACTCTGACTCTACCCCCCTTCTCCCTGGGCTCTGATTATGTGACTTCAGCCTTCTGAGGGATAAAGCCTGGTCTCTACCCCTTTTCTCCTCTTCCTGTCGCTTGTGTACTCTGCGTCCTAGTTCAGTTATCTCCTTCATGACTGTCTCTAAAGTAACTGGCCCTATCCTTTCCTCTTCCTCTTCTATCCCTCCCTTGGCTCCCTTGGCTCCACATATGGGGGTGGTGGTTGTGGTACGGGTAGCACCGGCTGCCGTCTCCTTACCACCACTATTTCATCATCAGGATTATCTCTCCACGCCCGATCGGCCAGAGAGGGATACAATTTAGGCTTATGGGGAGCCTCCTGAGGAGCTGTGGGAATTCTCGTTTTCTGTTCCTGGCAACCTACATCTTCTTTCCCTGGTATTTCCCTTTTCTCCCTCTGATCTCTTCCTCGCTTCGGCTAACCACATACGAGCGGTGTCGAGCCCTTCTGTCCRTTGCTTCTCTACCTTGTCCCCACAAGCCCTATTTATTTGTTTAATCATYGATTCCAGTTTTTCTTTATTTAAACATCCGTCAAATTCATACTTCTTCCTCCACTTTAAACCAAAATAGACATTTATTTTATCCTTTCGCTGCATATACCGCTCATCTCCTGTTAATTCCGGAACCTCCTTTGAGGATTTATTACCCATGTTTAATAAATCCTTGTAGTTACTATGATATTTCTCACAATCTATGTGTATGTATTTCTATGATCTATGTATGTGCTCTTTTTCCCGTTATCCAATTACTATAGTTGCTCTCCTGCCTGACTATGTGTGTGTCTCTTTATGCTCACAATCTATGTGTATCTCTTTAACCTATGTGTATCTATAGTTCTGTTCTAGGGTATATTTACACACTCTATGTGTATGTGATGTTTGATGTGTGTTTCTCCTTTCTGGAAACTTTATCTATAGAGTTGACTGTCGATCGGACATTAGGTCTCACCCGTACAACTATCTGTTGTGTCTTAGGACTTTTAAAGTTAATATCTTGTATCTCACTCCGTTATATTAGGCTTCCCTCTCCTCCTTTTTGGACTTTATTTCAGTATTGAATAGGTTAAGTTATCTTGTTCGCATAGAATTACCTTCCTTTCTCACCAAGCCTAGTTTATATCCTCACCTGTTTTAATATATCTATTGCTACTTTTCATAGTCTCAGACTACTTCCCATATACAGATAGACTATTTAGGTCTTAGGACTTTATTTAGGTATGTCTTTTGAATTGGGTCTATGGCTAATTTACCGCATAAGTTATCCTATTTGTACAAAACGACCATCCTACCTAACAACACCTGTTTAATATCCCTTCCTTCTGTTAGTTTTATTTGTGGTAGTGCACCTTACCTCAGGTCTTTTCGGAACTGCCTTCCTTCCTATCGATTTCGGTTAAACTACAAAGTAGAAACCTAGTGAATCTGTTTAGAATAATTAAGCACCTATTATTGATTAATTCTAAGCATTTTTAGAACATCAAATCAAAGATATCTTAAATCATTCCCCCCAAATTCGTGAATAAAGATTACTGACCTTGTCTTGTAGACTGGGAAAAGCAATGTAGGTTAGATCTCGTCACCACCTCTGTCGTGTATCAGTTCACTACATTACAGATGTAGGATCTTAATTGTATCGCCCTGTTGTTGCAGGAAACTGTTAAGAGAATTTTGTTCTCATGTTCATTAACCAATTCAATTAAACTACTCAGTCTGCTATATCAGGATTTGTAGGATACTGATATAAATGAAAACAGACAGAGGCCAGTCTACAATAGTCAGAAAGTTTATTTACGAGAGCTCTGCTTATCATTTCCTGTACATTGGTCTATATACCTCACATTTCATTATAAATGTCCCTCCTCCTCTCCGAGACAATGACAATATAGTTCACAAGTCTTCTCCTACTCATACATTGTCTGCCACCTGTTATACAATCTACTACAAGCCCAAGGTCTCTCCCCTCCCTGGGTGGGGACAGAATGTCCTATAAGGAACACAGTAGTACAGCTTGTCTGTCGATCGCTCCTCTTATCATTTGTTTCACACTTGCACCCTGCTTACATACTAAAAAGGAACAAAAAGTCCYTGTTCTAATTCTGACTAAAACTACACACATCAGATTTATAGATTTATGATTCTAATAAATGTCATACAATCATACAATAACAGGGTAGAATTCTGTTAGTTATAGTTCTACTTAAATGTATACATCAATTAGTCATTATTCATAAAATTGATAACAGAAACAGTACAAACTTGTAGTGACTTCAAGGTTTAAAAAAAGCTTATAAAAGTTGTAATTTCCACTTTAAAATGTCAAACTTGATTTGCCCAACCTAAAAATGTATCAATCCATGCAAAAGGTTTCATTATAATCCACACACTAATTCACATKTCCTGTTGCTGAGGGATTATTTTCCTGCTGTGAGTAACTGCTTAAATTAAGATTCTACATCTGTACACATCTAAACCAGAGCAAAACAAGCCATCAGCACTCATTTTATTATCTGAACCACAGGAGTCTTGTGCTTTTAAGGCAGTGGAAGCCGCTGAGGGGAGGACGGCTCATAACATAGGCACATGCACACGCACACGCACTCGCACACGCACACGCACACACACATGGTAACATATGCACTATACACACACGTACACATGGATTTTGTATTGTAGATATGTGGTAGTGGTAGAGTAGGGGCCTGAGGGCACACAGTGTGTTGTTTTTTAAATTGTATAACTGCCTTAATTTTGCTGGACCCCAGGAAGAGTAGTGCTGCCTTGGCAGGAACTAATGGGGATCCTTAATAAATATAAATAATAATGGACATTTGATTATGAAATACAAAAAATAATTCACATTTGACTTGTAGCTCCTTCTCAAGTTGGATGAGTTAAGTCTACCTGGAAACACAGGAAGTTGGTGGCACCTTAATTGGGGAGGGCAGGCTCATGATAATGGCTGGAACGGCGCAAATGGAATGGCATCAAACACATGGAAACCGCTCCAGCCATTATTACGAGCCTGCCCTCCCCAATTAAGGTGCCACCAACCTCCTGTGTTTCCAGGTAGACTTAACTCATCCAACTTGAGAAGGAGCTACAAGTCAAATGTTCAAAAACAAAAAACATAAACCCCTACCCCACACATTAAGGACAGAGACATGTAGTTAGTCGTTTTTAGTTCAGTGCAATTTTCCAATAATGGATGGACCAGGAAACGAACAGGGTCAACAGCCAAGAGGAGGAAGAAGAGGAGCAAGGATGCGTGGTGGAAGGCAAAACAGAGGAAGAGGCAGAAGAGGTCATAGGCGCATATCTGATGACATAAGGGCCACTATTGTAGACCATGTTGTCAATCATGGCCTTACAATGGCTGAGGCGGGTCGAAGGGTGCAGCCGAATATTGGGAGATCAACCGTGTCCTCAATAGTTCAAACGTTTCGAAGAGAGAACAGGTATGTCCACCAATGTACAGTGCACTGTTACTGTATATAAGCAGTATACTGTATACTTCCTACAATGCTTCATATTACAGTAGTCCACTTGTATTTCACAGCATACAGAAATATACTCTATACAGATACATACTGCACCTTACATGCACCCACCTGTATGTTTTAACAGTAAAATGTGTGTTCGCATGTTTATTTCTATGTCAAAGTGTGCGAGTGCCAACTGCATTTTTCACCCACATACGACGTGCAAGATTACCTCAAACCTAGGTGGCAGAGGACGCCTTTCACACCTCAACAGGAGGACGCATTTGCAACCATGTCCGAGCAAACAATGCCATGAGACTCAGGGAAAATACAAGAGACCATTATAGAAGCACGCAACCCATCGTAACATGGTGCTGCATAGAAAACCAGATGAGTATGAAACAGCTGTACCGTGCTACCATTCCAAAGGCAAATAGGACAAGTTAAGGAGCTACGCTACCAGTATGTACAGGTGGTAAAACATATATCTATGTAACTACTTTACCAGCAAACTTTATATAGTGATACATAGCTACCAGTAAGCATAACTGCACACATTTCCATTGCTGTGGAAGAAGAACATGCAATATATGATACATTTTATGTCACTCTTCCTTACCAAAACAAATTCAACTCCTGTGTTTCTGG
The DNA here is from genome assembly GCF_002910315.2 of Salvelinus sp. IW2-2015. Lineage (NCBI taxonomy): Eukaryota > Metazoa > Chordata > Actinopteri > Salmoniformes > Salmonidae > Salvelinus > Salvelinus sp. IW2-2015. Next base: position 41,535,544 of record NC_036851.1, on the reverse strand, counting down.
ATATAGTGTATAATGGAGTTGGAATCAAGTGAACCCTCTCACCACACTTTGTATACGTGGATGAGCGCTGCTTCAACCTGACCAAATGCAGAAGGCGGGGCTCGGGAATATCATCGGTCACAGAGCTACTGTGGATTTGCCAGGCCAATGGGGAGGAAAATATCAGCATGGGTGCTGCTATTTCGGAGCATGGTGTCCAACCCATATCCCCCTTATAGGGCCATACAACACCCCAGCATCTACCTCAACTTTTTAGAGACTCTCTTCTACAGCAGGGTTCAAACTCAAATACCCAGTGGGCCAAAAATGTAAAACCTGAACAAAGTCGCGGCCAACAGTTAACAAGATGAAACCTTTAATATGCGGTTCCCAAAACAGACAGTTTTCTTAACACTTGCAATATGGAACAAGCGATCGCTTATTACCATACCAATATATAATTTAATAGTGGAGACAATGCAACAATCGCAATTCAAATGAAAAAAAACCACATAAACAATGGCATTCATTTATTACAAATAAATAAAATTTAAAAATAAAAATTGTATGCCTCTTTTCGTATTTGCAGCCTTACTGATTTAGAATACCAAAATAAACTTTTTCCACTGGCTAATAATTTTACAACTAAAATGATAATAAACTCAATCAACCATTCAAGCCCATGCCTCTGTTAGCAAGAAAAAGTGCCACAAAGAAAACATTTAATTATTGCACACTGATCTAATCTGATGTGCCCCAAGCCAATCTACCCTGGCATCTCTTCTTCGGATGCCTTAGTCATCAGAATGTCTGGGCTCAGCTCTGCAGCTGAACAGAAATCTCAGTATCGAGCGAAGGTGCTTCTCAGTCAGACGCTTCTCCTTGTGAGTTGTTTTTGGTCATCCCTCATCGAGCGAGAAAAAGTTGCTCGCCATAGATAAGTGCTGTCCGAACATAGGAGAGACCAACTCTGAAGCAGACCTGGGTGCGGAGCTGAGGCAATTGTGTTCAGGAATGAGACCGTGAGAACTGTGAACGGCGCCCACAGCCATCATACTTTCCTGACTTCAGCCGTGTCGTTGCCACTGGAGTTCAAATCAGCTCCATGTGCTATGTGCTTGTGCCATTTCCACAATCAACTGCGAAGGGAATTATCTAAGCAGTTCAAACCTACATTTGACTATCGAAGTCGGCAAATCGCCGGCTAAAAACTCACGCGCGAGAACACTGATTTTTCAGCATAACTGTGCGCATGGGGACACACGGCGGTAGAGATCTGCGCTTTTATGGTTTGGCAAGGCAGGGAAAATGGCAATGTTTCCTTGCAGCATCTGATTTCTCCACAGGCACAGTTTAGTTTAAGGCCCTCACTGCCACGTACAGTCTGTGATGATGCGCCCCCGACCCCTTGAAGCTGCAGGTCTAGCGCATCGAGATAGGCTCGAGATGTCACAGAGAAAGATATTCCTGCCTTCCCACTTGTCCAGAAAGCTCCTGTTTTCTGCCTTTCTTTCGCCATTTTTGGAAGGGTGATAGCGCCGCTGACAGTTTGTAGCGTCTCATGTTGCTATGACTACTGTCAACCAGAGGAGGGGCGTTTCGTCTCCTGTCTGCGTTGGGCACGCGAAAACAACAGCAGGAGCATTATGGGATTCGTAGTATTAGCGGTGAAATGCGCTGTATAATACCGGCGGGCCAGCTCTAGTAGTAATTTGTATTGTCTCGCGGCGCAAAATATAATTACCGCGGGCCAAATCTGGCCCGCGGGCCAGAGTTTGACACCCATTGCTCTACAGGGCTCTCAATCCCTGATGCATGACGGGTCCTGTTTAGAGAGGATTTCCCAAAGTATGTGGTCATTTGTAGATAGAATGCTGAGTTCCCATCGAGCAAAACATTCATCTTAAAAGGCAATAGCCCGTTTGGTACTCCACTCCACGAAGGGATGCTCATAGAATTCCTCCCACCTTATTCACCATTCCTTAACCCAATTGAGGAGTTCTTTTCAGCATGGAGGTGGAAGGTGTACGATCGTCAGCCACACACACAGATGACACTGCTGGCTGCAATGGATGCAGCATGTGAGGACATCACAGTAGACGCCTGCAGAGGATGGATAAGGCATTCCAAAAGATTATTTCCACGTTGCATTGGAAGGGAAAATATCCGGTGTGATGTGGATGAGAATATGTGGGCCGACAGACAGGAACGTCTGGATGTGTAGAGACAGCACAACAGTGCTGCGGGCAAAGTTGTGCCTTAGGGGTGGTTTCCTGTGTTTCTTTCTAATTTAGTTTTTTCCTTTGTGCCCCTTGGGTTGTCCAGTCTCTTTCAATCAATAACCCACATACAGTAATATGTAAATAGTACTGTTGAAATTGATATATGCCATAGAAGTGCAGCCTTGTGCATTTTCAATACAGTAACTGTCATCCAAACTGTAGCCTAAGTTTACATCAGGTAATACTGTCAAAGTACACAGTTACATTGACAACATGCCTAAACATTTTGACGACCTTATTCGTGAACAATGACTCAATGACTTATCATTCTGATGACACTGACATGATCATTGGCATGAATATTTACTTTTGAGAGATGTACTAAGGATTTTTAGTGACTGACTAGCTTAAGAAACATATCTATTGTATATTGCAGTTTGTACAAATTGTTCTGAGAAATGCACTTATTATTTTGCACATGTTAGGGATGATGTGAAAAATGCACCAAAGCGACTGAGAAAAACTGTAATAGTTTGACGTGGCATCCTCTCCTTGCCTCCTTCCCCTTCCCTTCAGATCAGTACAGATGAAAAAGCGAGGAGAGGAGGCAACTTGAGACTATTGACATGCAGCCAATTAGTCCATCAGGAGGTTGTGGCCTTAGATTTCTTAGCGGCATCTTCGGCCTCCATTCTCTCTCTCTACTTTGCCCTTGTCTCCCTGGAAGTAATCAGACTCGATAAAACGGGACACGTGGGACAGTGTGACATAGACATCCCCATCGGTATCGGTCACCATGTGGATTCTTTGCTTGATGCCCTTGGAGTACCACCTTGGTGTCGGCACAGGGTCATAGGGGTTGGTGGCCCTATAGATGCTCTCCCCCTCGGCGAGAGAGATCTTGAACTTGTGCTATGGACACACAATGCACAGTTTGCCGTCAAATTCCTGCAAGAAGAACCAAATTAAGACGATAAGGTCTTGATCAATTTAGATTTAGATTGAGCGTATATGTACAGATGAAAATATATGTCGCTAGCAGAGGCTGATGGGAGGAGCTATAGGAGTATGGGCTCATTGTAATGTCTGGAATGGAATTAATAGAACAGTATCAAACATATTGAAACCATATGTTTGACTCCTTTCCATTCATTCGATTCCAGCCATTATAATGAGACAGTCTTCCTATAGCTCCTCCCACCAGCCTCCTCTGGTCACTAGTACCTTGTTTCCAACCAAGGTGCATGAATAAAGGAGCAAACCGAAAATGTGAAAGATATGCATCAATGTTATATTTATTTACGATAGAAACCAATTATTTATTTGATGACACTGTTAAAAACACGGCACACGTCACAAACACCGACACCGACACCGACACAGGCACACACAGACACACACAGACACACACAGACACACACAGCAACCCTGGAGCAGTTTGGGGTTTGTGTGCCTTGCTCAAGGGCACCACGACTGTAGGTGGCACCTGAAATATTGATTACAACAAAGATTAAATAGATTACAATACTAGGTAATTTACCTCTATGTCTCCATTTTGCAATGGTCCTCCAGCATCTGTCCAAAGAGGAGAAGATCAGAGTATGCAGAATAAGCAAACAGTTTATGGCACTGTAACCATACCGATGTTATGTGGGAAAATGTCCCATAGATAGTGACGTAAATTTACCACAGTGGTCGAGAGATGCTTCCCAAGAGCATTTATTTAATTACAGTAGATTGATAGCACTTTATTATTTATTTATTTTTAACCCCTTTTTCTCCCCAATTTCGTGATATCCAATTGGTAGTTAGTGTCTTATCTCATTGCTGCAACTCCCGTACAGACTCGGGTGAGGCGAAAGTCGAGAGCCATGCGTCCTCCGAAACACGACCCTGTCACGTCGCACTGCTTCTTAACACATTTCTTGCTTAACCTTGGAAGCCAGCCGCACCAATGTCTCAGAAGAAACACCTGACGACTGCACTCAGCTTGCATGCACCCGGCCCGCCACAAGGAGTCGCTAGAGCACGATGGGACAAGAAATCCCGGCTGGCCAAACCCTCCCCTAACCCGGACAACGCTGGGCCAATTGTGCACCGCCTCATGGGTCTCCCGGAGGCCCTGATAGATACCACTTTTGACATATATAACAGCCACTGAAGATTATGCAGAATGCATCTTCAAAGCTAGCTCGAGTCACAGATCTGTTTGCGGTCTTGCCCAACTCCGATGTCATTGTCACACTAAACAAAAGCTCTGTTAACACCTTGCACAGTATGTGATCTGATCAAGATGATCAGGATGTGGAATTGGAGACAAGTTGAAGTAGAGTTGCTGGGCGGGGGATAGAATGACGGTCCAAGATAAAAGTATTAAAAAAATTAAGTCAAAATAAAACATAACAAAAAGTAAGTTTGAATGACACTGAGGAGCAGTGTTTTTACAGCTAATGCTGGTTTGCCTGAGGCTTATGTGTTTGTACACATGCATATACGCACACTCTCATTCAAATGCAAACGTGCACATATACCGACACACACAGGTAAATAGTGACATACATGCACTCAAACATATTCAGTTGGCCTTGCTGTTATGATTTATGTTGTCCTTGATGTCTTTTTTTTTTTTTTTGCATTGTTGTTTTTTGTTTTCCTTTGTCTTTCTCTTTTTTTCTCTTTTGTTTATTTTGTTGGTTGTTGGTGCATTTGGGGGGAGGGGGGAACTTGGGGGTGGGGAATGGAATAATTGTTTAAAATATATATATATATTTTCTTTTTGGGGGGGGGGGGGGGGTCTCGGATGGTTGTGGGGGATCTTGGAGGGCTGGCGGTTGGGAGCTTGGCTGATGGATCGCTGGTTCAGGTCCCCGTTTTTTACCTTGTGGGAGATCTGTCGACGTGCCCTTGAGCAGGTCTTTGACCCTGGTTGCTTCTGTGTGTCGCTCTGGAAGGGAGTCTGTTAGATGACTAATGTGATGTAGTTGTTGAGCTGCTTCACTGCAAGTATATTGTATGTTTTAAACATTCAATAAGAAATAATAAAAATGTAAAAAAGAAGATAATCCAATCAAGGTTTGTTGGGTCTACACATGGTATTAAAATTAGTCTCTTATCCATCCACTGTGTCCAGATTTCCTAGTCCATCTCTGTATGCAAACTATTTGACAGATATTCTCTCATAATAATATGAATGTCTTTATTTTAAAACAATGATTGATGCCATAAGTCAACGGTGACACCTGTTAATGATTTTCCATGGCGGTATAATGATGATTTAAATGATTTGACCATCTATATATGTTTACACTTGTCAAATATCCAGATACAATGAGTCCCTGACTACCTCCAGAGGTAGACTGGAAGATCTGATCACAATTAGATCATTATGCGTCTTTTAATCGTCTACACTTGTCTAAAAATATAGGCAAAATCATAATGGGGACAAGATGAGGACAAAGGATGTATGTTAGCCCATGTATAGGGGGTTAATGACAAAGGAGCTGGTAATGGCAAGACGGCACAAACAGATCTGGTACTCAGGCACATGAAGGAGCAGTGCTTCTACTCACGGTAGCAGTGGAAGTCCAGAGCGTAGAATATCTCCTGGTGATAGAGCACAAGTATGTCCCGGTCCTGAACGACCACTTGGCTTTTATCAGGTCCTCCTTCTTGCCCACAAAGTGCGAACCTGTTGCAGGCTCTTGTCTTTCTTCCCTCTCCTCCATGGATATGCTGATATTTCAAAMACTGCTTACATATTGTAGAAAAACATGTGAGATTTTTAGCATAGCTTTCAACTGTCCTAACAGAGTTTAAAAAGTTCAATATTTAATGGTGTGTACATAAACAGTAACAAAATGCTTTGGCCTAAAAGGCAGATGCAATACATAAAGTATTTGATTTCTCACATCTTCAAAACATGAATTACAAAGTGATGACTTTGCGACTAATATGTTGTGTCTGTGAGTATGTCCATATAATTTAAGTGACAGTGTAGAAAATCTCTCATGGCTACTTGATGGAATCTGACCCTTAAGTATTTGATGTATTACAGAGCGGAATAATGAGCATATCAGTTCAAGTTGAGTAATTTCTGAGAGCACATAAATAGTAAGAGCAGCAGCAGGAGTCTGTGCCACATGTCCAACACCCTCTGGCAAAACCATGCCATGTAGTAAGCTGCATATTTCATGTTGCAAAAATATTAATCGCCTGATGCATTCTAAATAATATAGGCCTATTTATAGTGTCATCAGAAAGTATTAACACCCCTTAACTTTTTCCACATTTTGTTGTGAATTTAAAATGTATTAAATTTAGATTTTGTGTCACTGATCTACACACAATACCGCATAATGTCAAAGTGGAATTATGTTTTTAGAAGTGTTTACAAATTCATTAAAAATTAAAAGCTGAATAAGTATTCTACTTAATAGAATAAGTATTCTACCCTTTTGTTATGGCAAGTCTAAATAAGTTCAGGAGTAAAAACGTGCTTAACAAGTCACATAATAGGTTGTATGGACTCACTCTGTGTGCACTAATAGTGTTTAACATGATTTTAAAATGACTTCCCCATCTCTGTAGCCCACACATACAATTATCTGTAAGGTCCCTCAGTCGAGCAATGAATTTCAAGCACAGATTCCACCACAAAGACCAGTGAGGTTTTCAATGGTTTGCAAAGAAGGGCACTATTTGTAGATTCTTAAAAAAAACAGACATTGAATATCCTTTTGAGCATGGTGCAGTTATTAATTACACTTTGGATGGTGTATCAGTACACCCTGTCACTACAAAGATACAGGCATCCTTCCTAACTCAGTTGCCGGAGAGGAAGGAAACCACTCAGGGATTTCACCATGAGGCCAATGGTGATTGGGTATGCTTGTCATCGGCAAGGACTAGGGAGTTTTTTTAGGATAAAAAGAAAACGGAATAGAGCTAAGCACAGGCAAAATCCTTCCTTACAAAAAAGTCCTACAGGAATCTTGCAGGATTGTTTTCCTGAAGGACCACCGGCATGATTCCTACAGGATCCTGCAGGATTCCTGCAGGGATTGTCCAATAGGAAAGTGGCCAAAAAAAATCGTGTACGATATCCTGCAGGACTTCTTATTCTTGCACTATATATATTCTGCAGGATTCCTGTAGGACTTTTTTGCAAGGTCTAGAGAAAAACTTGGTTCAGTCCTTACAAAAAAATCCTGTGCGATATCCTGCAGGACTTCCTATTCCTGCAGTATATATATTCTGCAGGATTCCTGTAGGACTTTTTTGTAAGGGTTAGAGGAAAACTGCTTTCCAACAGACACTGGGAGACAAATTCAACTTTCAGCAGGACAATTACCTAAAACACAAGTCCAAATATGCACTGGAGTTGCTTAGCAATACTACATTGAATGTTCCTGGGTGGCCTAGTTACAGTTTGACTTAAATCAGCTTTAAAATGTATGGCAAGACTTGAAAATGCCTGTCTAGCAATGATCAACAATCAACTTGACAGAGATGGAATCATTTTGTTAAAAATAATGGACAAATATTGTACAATCTAGGTTACCCAGAAAGACTCACAGCTGTAATCGCTGCCAAAAGTGATTCTATTTTACATAAATAAAAAATGTAATATATATATTTATTCCACTTTGACTACAGAGAATTTTGTGATTGTTGACAACAACAAAAAACTCTTAAATCCAAGTAAAGGGGTGTGAATACTTTCTGAAGTATTCAGGCCCATAATCATTTGACCCATAGAATATGCATTTTATTTTAAAAGAAGATTGTTTAAATTTAAAAAACGACCCCTCCTCCTCTCTCGCCCTCACTCTCTACTCCCTTTTCTTTTTAATAAAGTAAAAACACATTTCCATTTTTTTTATTATGTCATATAGTGTTTTCTTTCTACCTTGGTAGCAGCTTGTTCTCCTCTCTTACTGAAGTTGTAATGAACTCATTTTAGATGCACCCAGTGGCCTGGTCTAATAAGAAGGTACCATTTCCTTATCTTGTCCCACCGGCCCATTTCAGTTGGTCATATCTACCCATCTCACTCTCCCGAGTGCGCACGTTGTTTTTTWAAATCTCTAACACAAGGTGGATATTCGCACAGACAGACTAGAATGTTTGATGTAAGACAATTTTTTGAATACATCAAATGTTATCAGTATTATTTAGTAAATTGATTAATTGTTATCAGTCATTGCATGAATTCCGTGATAGCCTGCTAAAGATTTCATAATACAAATAACATCTTAACTATCACAATGTTATCTATGTTAAGCCTTTGAGATATGCGCTGTCATTTTTGTTGTTTTTAATTAAGTTTATTTATTATTTTTTATCCAACGCAGTGATAACATGCACTTTTCCTCGAAAATACGTAATATCACGATTCCAAAGATATACGATATTACAGCGAACAAGTTAATTATTTCACATCTCTGAAAATATTTGTAATGTTGTACTTCTTGTTCACAAAATTAATGCTAATGTTTGGTTTTTGAGCTAGCGCCCAATGGMCTACCATTCACGCCTTGAAGGAATGCTCCCCTTGTCCCCAAATCACCCAAAATGCAACGCGCGGCCCATTGACGACGCATGGGCAACGTGCACAATGTGCGTTAATAGTAATCCAATGCAGTTTCCCATTTCCTCAAAAGTATCTCTGGACATTCAGCCTACTTTCACGCTATCCTCGAGTTGGGACATCCCTGCCCCCATTGAAGTTCCGATTTAATTTGGTTAAGGTAAGGGTTTAGAGGTAGGGGCGTCCCAGGAATAGCACGAACTATTCAGCCAATGGGAACGCGAAATTAGAATGAGGAAAGCTATGTTCAAGAGTGTCTGAAATCAAGAAATGTTCATCAACACCCGCGCTCCTTACAAGTATTTCTGATGTAACTTGAGTAATTTCACAGTAAGTTAGTGTAGTGAATGATATAACTTATTTCAGAAACATGGTAGACTAGTGTGAGACCAAGCTAGCGAACAATGGACAAAATTCAATTTTTCCCAGCGACAATTTTTTCAAGAGAATATGTAATGCTAACGCTGGTTTACCGCATTCAGTGTTAACCGTTTACGGTTATGGCGAGACGATGTTGAATTATTGTCTTGCATTGTCTATGTTTATTTGGGGGCATTGCTAAAATCCTGTAAATGTAGTTATATAGCTTGCTGCATTTTAGAGAGGCTACTGTATGTACAGTAACCACGAACTCATAGGCTAGTTTCAGTAGCCAATGATTCAACAACATAGTATTTCAAATCAATGTGTGCTCTACTAGGCCTAGTACAGCCTACCCTAATTGTTATTAAATAACATAATCATTGGAGTGTCATGAAGTAAGTCATCATGGAGTTAATGTTTGAGTGATCATAAATGCATTTGTGAATGTACTGTACAGTGCATTCGGAAGTATTCAGACCCCTTCACTTTCTCCTCATTTTGTTACGTTACAGCCATATTCTAAAATGGATTTAATTATTGTTTTTCCTCATCAATCTACACACAATACCCAATAATAACAAGTTTTTAGAAATTTTAGTAAATGTATTAAAAATAACAAATAAATACCTTATTTACATAAGTATTCAGACCCTTTGCTATGAGACTCGAAATTGAGCTCAGGTGCATCCTGTTTCCATTGATCATCCTTGATGTTTGTACAACTTGATTGTAGTCCACCTGTGGCAAGGCACACACCTGTCTATATAAGGTCCCACAGTTGACAGTGCATGTCAGAGTGAAAACCAAGCCATGAGGTCGATGGAATTGTCCGTAGAGCACTGAGACAGGATTGTGTCGAGGCACAGATCTGGGGTAGGGTACCAAAAMAAATGTCTGCAGTGGCCTCCATCATTCTTAAATGGAAGAAGTTTGGAACCACCAAGACTCTTCCGAGAGCTGGCCGCCTGGCCAAACTGAGCAATCAGGGGAGAAGGGCCTTGGTCAGGAGGTGAGATGCACTATTGTAAAGTGGTTGTTCCACTGGATTTCATAAGGTGAATGCACCAATTTGTAAGTCGCTCTGGATAAGAGCGTCTGCTAAATGACTTAAATGTAAATGTAAATGTGACCAAGAACCCGATGGTCACTCTGACAGAGCTCCAGAGTTTCTCTGTGGAGATGGGAGAACCTTCCAGAAGGACAACCATCTCTGCAGCACTTCACCAATCAGGCCTTTATGGTAGTGTGGCCAGACAGAAGCCACTCCTCAGTAAAAAGCACATGACTGCCCGCTTGGAGTTTGCCAACAGGCACCGAAAGGACTCAGACCATGAGAAACAAGATTCTCTGCTCTGACAAAACCAATATTGAACTCTTTGGCCTGAATGCCAAGCATCACATCTGGAGGAAACCAGGCACTGCTCGTCACCTGCCCAATACAATCCCCACAGTGAAGCATGGTGGTGGTAGCATCATGCTGTGGGGATGTTTTTCAGTGGCAGGGACTGGGAGACTAGTCAGGATCGAGGGAAAGATGAACGGAGCAAAGTACAGAGAGGTCCTTGATGAAAACCTGTTCCAGAGTGTTCAGGACCTCAGACTGGGGTGAAGGTTCTCCTTCCAACAGGACAACGACCCAAAGCACACAGCCAAGACAATGTAGGAGCGGCTTCGGGCCAAGTCTCGGAATGTCCTTGAATGGCCAAGCCAGAGCCCGGACTTGAACTTGATCGAACATCCCTGGAGAGACCTGAAAATAGCTGTGCAGCGACGCTCCCCATCCAACCTGACAGMGTTTGAGAGGATCTGCAGAGAAAAATGGGAGAAACTCCCCAACTACAGGTGTGCCAAGCTTGTAGCATCATACCCAAGAAGACTCGAGGCTGTAATCGGTGCTTCAACAAAGTACTGAGTAAAGGGTCTGAAAATATGTTTTTTTTTAAATACATTTGCAAACATTTCTAAAAACCTGTTTTTTCCTTGTCATTATGGGGTATTGTGTGTAGATTAATKGGGGGGGGGGGRACTATTTAATCAATTTTAGAATAAGGCTGTAAAAATGAGGAAAAAGTGAAGGGGTCTTAATGCTTTCCTCATGCACTGAGGGTAATGACTATTTCTGTGCTTCAGCAGGTGATGGCCTTGCGTGCGTGTGGATTCATTGTGTTTCGTCGGCTAGCACAGTCTTCACCTCCCCCTGACAACATTGAGTACCTTCTCCTACAGACTTCATATGGCAAGCACCACTGGACCCCACCCAAAGGTATGGTGCATATCAGTGGCATATTAGTGTTCATACCCTTTTGGGCTGTTATAACTGGCATAATATCACTCTTATGAGGGTCATAAAGGTCTATTGACAGCAGGCTACATATTTTAGTAGCTAACACTTTACTTGAGGTGTAGCCTACTGTCAATAGTCCCCTTGTGAGTTGTATAAGCATGACATTACATTACGCCTGTTAAAACAGACCTGGAGTATGAAAATCAACATGCCATTCATGGCATCTGACCCATGTCATGTTTTGTGACACATGTTCTCTAATGTGCAGAATAAGGTGTAGAATACATGCTCTATTCTAGCTTGCACTATCTTTGATCCCATACCAAATCATGAAACACACAAATACCTTTTGTTATGTCATTAGGGCACACTGTAGCAAAACATTTTGCAACAGAAAACAAAAAGGTTCTGATTGATCAAGACCAGGAAGTCCCTCCCTGTTTGTCTGTTTTCTTTTGTTTGGTGCCTAATGAACACAACCCTGTGCTGGTCTCTAGGCCACGTGGACCCTGGGGAGGATGATCTCACCACCGCTCTGAGGGAGACGCAGGAGGAAGCAGGGCTGGGGGAGGAGCATCTGCAGGTGGTGGATGGCTTTCTCCAGGAGCTGCGCTACGAGGTGAGAGGGCGGCCCAAGACGGTTCTGTACTGGCTCGCGGAGCTGAGGGACCCCAAGATGGCCGTCACGTTGTCGAAGGAGCACCAGGACTACCGCTGGGCCAAGCTGGAGGAGGCCTGCTCCCTGGCCCAACATAAAGACCTACAGGACACCCTGAGGGCAGCACAGCAACACCTAGGCACAGAGCAAGGGAAACATTAAGACACTAGTATACACAATGCTGTGCTAGGAATTGTGAAGAGCAAGCTGTAAAAGCAGCGTGTTTGTAACCTTGTCCCCAGGCTATTGGGCACAGATGCGCGAGACTAGTGTCTGTGGGACTGCACAGCCTTGATAATTAATGGAACAGAAAGTGTGAATCTAAAGTGAGTTATAATTCCTAATTCTATGGTGGTAATTTGGTCTGAGCAAGTCATTGAACCCCTGTGTCACATACTTATATCCCCAAGGAACTGCCACCAAACTAAGGGTCAGAAAAGGATCATATCTGTACTTTATTGACTACCCCTGTGCTTGGAAACCAGTGGCCAAATCATTCAATAGACACAATAAGTGTTTTATGTGTTAACATTGTGTGATGACCAATAACGTTTTTGTCTTGCACTTTAAACAAGATTAAAAACCATCCCTTAAATATGGACCTTTCAATATGCAACTTCAGCATTGACTCACCGGTCTTTCGCCCTTACTCCTGAGATATTTAGGGAAAATATAAAGTAATATGATTTTGATTTATGATCACAATGAGTGGGCAAATCTATACACAACTATGTGATAGTTAATTGGACAATCTCAGTACTGCTGAGATTTGCACTCACCTCGACTGTACTGTGATCCTGCAACACATCACCACTAGGGGTAGACAAAAACTAGTTGAATTTCACAGGAGGTGCACCAATTCATTCTCCGGTCAGCCAGGGCACAATTCAACCAGTGGCTCATTTCATGCTTGAGAAACCAGATGGGAGGTACTTTTGACAATAATGAATCTAGATTAATATTTCAGGTAAAATGCGCAGCCCAACATCCAATGGAGACTCATGCACCCCTGTTGTAAACATATTCAGGAAAAGCCCCAGAGCATTCACCCAATTCAAGTCCTCAGACCTACCACTTCCAATGGCTTCCTAAACAAGTTCCCGTGAATGCAAAAGGACATGGTTAAATTCACCTGAAGTAAATTCTGTTAAACTGTGTGTCCTTTTAAAGTTGCAGTAAACTCATTGTGGCATTTGATTTTTTCCTACACCAGAACTTTCACTCATCTTCCATAATCACATAGCCTAACAGCTCATAAAACTTTCATTAGGAATTGCATTAAAATGGAGGGAGGGAGGGCTGAGAGAGGGAAGGAGGGRGAAGGAAACGGAGAGGGAAAGCTTGATACCGGGACTGGCTGTGTGTACATAACTAATGTTGCCTAACAATGATTGAACCAGGAAAGAAAATAATTCTTAATTTCCCCCTTTATCCAAATCCAAAGATTGAAACCTGAACACATTTTTAAATAACAGTTTTTCTCCTGCTTTTCAGTGCAAGGCAAACAAAGAAACATCTGATCCTCAGGTGAGAGAGAATGTGATTTTGGGTAATGAAAGGAGAAAGGATGTCCAAGTGAACAAAAAATAACTACTGTAGAAAAAAGGTCTTGTCCACTGACTGTTTGCTGATTGAGCTTTAAATTAAGATTTTAGTTACAGAAAAAATGCTTTGACGGATTACCATGTGAGGGTTAGATTTCGACTCAGGAATCAGTTTTTTGCCAACCCATCCCACTTCAGGGTTCATGCAGCGTCAGGTCAGTATACCCTTCAACCCTCTGTGAAGAACTAAGTAATATCCTGACTGCATAATCATAGAAAGGGCTACATACTCTGAACTATGCAGATGCAAGAGTGCATTTTGTGCTGCCCGAACAGGGATCGAACTAGTAACCTTCTATACAACACCACTTGTAAATCAAAGCCAACCATCTTAGGCAACAGAGCAAGAGATAATCTGGTCACTCTATGCTCAACAGTTGCCTTTAGATCTCATGGTGAAGGTCACTGATTTACTCCAGCCAACATGCTACTGGTGAGTTTCACATCCACTACACAGACTGTTTTGTTCTAACAAATATTATTCATATAAAGTTAATGTTTAACTCAGGATGGCAGAAATCCACATCCAAGGAACTGCAATGAGGTAGGAGTGAAGACAGTCTGTCTCATAGATTAGACGTAACAAAGTAAATGTAAATCCGGGAAACTCAAATTACTATGATATGCTACGTTTGGTATGGTTACGTAATACAGATGGTTGGGGTAAAAACTTAAGTAGCTACTTTGCGACTACTTAGCATGTTAACTAACCCTTTTAGCTAACCCTTCCCCGAAACCCTTAGCCTAGCTAACATTATCCACCTAGCCAGAATTTGTAACATATTGTACGTTTTGCAAATTTGTAACATAAAAAGGATTGTGTGATGGAGATCCACAAATTAATACACGCCATTCAAAGCATAACATATACTAAATGGAGTGTCTCGGCTTWACGTACAGAATAATACAAAATTCTTTGAGACCAGGTTGGTGATGAATATTTATCGCATGGGGCTTTCCCTTATTCACCTGATGCAAATTAATCAAAACTTCCTCCAGCCTTGCGATCTCAAGGATCCTGTTGAAAACCTATTTAAAGCAGCTAGTCAAGACTCGGCTCTAGTCTACTCTACAAACTGGTATCAGCATCTGAACTTTTATCTCAGTGGAATAGTCTTCATGCAGGTGATGATGAGGGTGTTTATGCCAATGCATCTCTCTGCTCTTCTCCTTCCTCCTGTGATCTCTCATGTGGTGGAGAGGTTCAGTGACGTTTGATTGTCAGGGATTCTTCATGGAGGAGACGACTCCAAATATCTCAGGTATTTTGGTTGATGGGAACGTCCAGGACCAGAACCGCTTCATGCCGATTTGCCTGTTGTACAAGAACAAATACAGGTATGCAACCCTCTACGACACAAAAAACGTATCCCTGTGTTCTCAGCCTACACCTTCATTGGTGCTACTAAAGGAAGACCAAATGTAACATGGATGATAGAACCTCAGCTTGAAGGGGGAAACGAGACAATGAGTCTGGAGTCAAAATGTGTAAATTACACACATCAGGCTGTGAACAAGGACTRTAGGAACTCACTGAACACAACAGGGGTGAACAGAGGTCACCTGTTCCCAAATTTGCACGCGTTAGACAATGATACCAAGATTTCCACCTTCACCCTAACATTTAACATTTAAGTCATTTAGCAGTGTTCCTCAGGTAGTGTCCTCCAACAGCGGGAGCTGGTGTCGTATGGAGTGCAAAGTCAGACAAAGGCTTTTGGATAACTGCAATGATAATAACAATAAGACAAAAGGCTTTGTGGTGACCGGAGCGGTGCCCAGTAATGGCACTGTGAACTACACTCTGAACAGAGTGAACATCCCATCTCTCCTGTGGACAGCCTACTGTTGTTTCAACAGCAAGGTGGGACAGACTGGACAGTGGATGGCCGAAGCACACTGGAGTCTGAACGAAAGGGAGGAACCCCCAAAAAAAGACTTGCCCCCGTAAACTCTGGCAGAGCTGCATGACATGCTGAACTCATTCTACCCAGGAGGTGTCCGGCTGTTTCCAGAGCACTGTCCGAGAGATTTTATGTCTGAGGACAGGGGACTTAAAAACCTTGAAGATTGTGAGTGTCTCTCCACCTCCCCCTCCACCAGCATTGTTACTACTGCTCACTCTTGCGGAGATCTGGGGTTCAAAGGTCCTGCCCTTTGTTTATGGGTCCTGGTGATGTGGTGCGCATTGTAAGCATGGGGACCACATTTGACCTGTGCTTGAGTTAAGTTGATCAACCTCATTCAGAAGACAATCATCCAACTTTGTCTAGGCAGGAAGGAATTTGGTTTTATATGTGTATATCATTTTTTTKGGGGTAGGGGTCTAAATGTATATTCCGATACACCAACAGCAGTGAAATGTTTTCTTGGGATTGAATAGTTAACATGCTTTGACTCACTTGATCTATCATTGCAATGCCATTTTTTAAATGCCACAAATTGTATCACTACATTATGAATATATCATATTAAAGTAATAAATCTAAATTTTTTGAATGTGCAGTTTTGTGGTAAATCCAGTGAGAAACGTGGGCGTTTGGATACTTTCAAGATGAGGATATCTTAATTAACTTGTTCCAACTTGTTCATCTCAGATCAGTGTTTACCATGTAGTGGAACGCCTGCGTTCACCTATACAATTGTGTTGGATCAGATATTATAGTTCAAGGAAGAAATATGCACTTGAAAACTAGTTAAACTTCCTGCTTTTCAAAATGATTTGTTCTCCCATTTCTTAAAGTATGTCAAAGTACAGCAGCTGCTTTCTGAAAAACAGAAATGAGATCAATACCAACTAGCACCATTGACAACAGATAACACTTATTTGAAGACATTCTAGACAATTGTCAATTCAACATTTTTAGAATATAAATTTAATAGGTGACATTTGCATCCTCACAACACAATAGGAAGAGGAAATTAAATGAAAAACTACAAAACAAAGGAGGACTGCATCGTCCATATCACTGGCTGTGGAAACAGTGAAGTAGTTTGTCCAAACGTGACCATTTGCAGCCACAGAGGGAAAAGCTCCTCAAAACACTGGTACACACATACTTCGCAATAGTGAGATCCTGACAGCCTAGCATGTGGTCCTTCTAAACGAGTGTCATTTTGACCTAGGATTCAGAACCAGGTAAATGCTGTTCCAACTGCCTGCTCCTCGTCAACACATAGAAGGCAAAGGTCAGTGAGAATAAGAACGCTGGGTCTCAATACTCAATGGCTTCCTTCCTAGTGGAAATGTATCCATTCCTTTCACCTATCAGTGATCACGAAGAAAAACGGGGTGAAGAGAGGAAGCCATTTAAAGAGTATTGAGACATGGTTCGCCCCGGTAGTTGACATCATATCCCTGAACGTCCAATGGCTGAGGAGAAGAACAATCCATTTGTGATCCATCAGTCAACTATTTTTGTTGACTTGAAGCCATCCCCAGTGAGGGCATCAGTTCAACAGAGCAAGGGAGGAGAAAAGTTTTCATTTTGATTCTGTTAGTCTTCCTCAGACTGATTAGTCAAGTCTCTCCCTTATAGTTGTTAAAAACAGGACATATTTCACACATTCATCCATAAATGACTGATGGTTGTAGCGTTACTGGAAGTGGTCATGAAACATTTCCTTGGCATAGAGTCCAGGCCAGCACCTCCTTGTGAGTGCGAGGTGTAACAGGTTCTGTGTTCCATTGAACGGGGTAATGGTAAAACACACTCACACGGAAACGTGAAAACTGCAGACCTAATGAGCACAGATGATAGGTTGACTTGTCTGTGATGTCACCTCACTTACACAACCCAAGTATTTGCAGCAGAGTTCCAAGAAGCATCATTTTTTTCCACCCAAAAAATGCACTTGTGCTCCATGTGTAACTCTGAATCACCAATGCAGCATGTGCTCAGTCACGAATTAGCAAAATCTACTTTCCTGGCTGATACATGTTGATGACTAAATGTGCTCTTTTAGCTATATATGTGCTAACTAACATAAACAATGGCTAATGCCTTTTGGCATGTGTAAATAGTTGATTAAAATACAGAMTACCACTTATTCAATTTCACTTTCCATTTTGACCACCTGACTGGCTCGCATAGAATTCCAGGACTTTGCGCCAATTCCAAGAAAGCATATCAAGAACGCGACAAGGAGCCTGGTCTGGTTTAGTTTTGTGAAGCATGGCCAACAGAACAGGGCAACACAGAAATAATAAAGAGAAGGAAACCCTGAATGGAGGTTGGCGGGGAAAAAGATAGGAGACATGGGGATCAATAGTGTTGTTGGAGATTTGAAGTTCCCTCTGTAAACACACAACCACAAAAAAGAAAAAAAGAATCTAAACAATACCAAGCTCAAGCTGAGGAGCAGTTTGAGTGAGCCCTCTCCAGGGATGTAGTAGTAAAGACATAAGGTGGGTAAACGCTGAATGAGTGCCAACACTTTTCACAACATATAGAGGTGCGTAGACGGCGTTAAGGTGCGTTTATCCTCCACTACATCCCTGGTTCTCTCCCAGTGAGAGTCTATGGAGGCCCTGAGGTTTGGAGGCAGGGAAAGGAAGGATGGAAAGAGTGAAGGAGGATGTAACACTCCGGTGGTTGTGTCCGAGACGGCACATCCTCTCAGTACCCCATAAAGGCTCATAGTTATAACGTTTTGCTACGGAAAACAAAAATTTGCATTTCTTACTGGACAATTGAAGATGGTAGTCCATCCCTGTTTCAGTCCATTTTGGTACCTAATGAACACCCCCCAGTTCTACAGGGATCAGAGTTCAGAGGTGAAACAGGAGGTGTGGGGTGAAGGTGGGGTCGGTCAGGGCAGAGTTTGTGTTGTGTCTGTAGGTTAAAGTTGATCGCCTTAAGAGTGAACAAACACACAAACGGACAGAACGACTGAGGCTGGCTGGCTGACAAAGCAGTGAGGGTGATAAGACAGAAAGAAGGAAACATTGACAGAGCAAGACAGCATGCTAGACAAAACCCGAGATTCAGCCATCCAGACAGTGAGACAGACTGAGAGAAAGCGCCAGACAGCCAGACGTACAACACAAAATGAAAGATTAACATGGTATGAATGGGCCAAGAGGGGACCAAGTTCAGTGAGTTTGTCTTGAAAATTTAAGATTTAAGCCCAGAACATTCTTCTAGCAAATACATCTAGTGACATGACAAAAAGCACAGTTGTTGGACATAAACAAAAGCAACCGCACCCAATGCTGTAAAGCAACACGAACACCACATTTCATTTAGCAGCATCTTTCTTGTGTGTGCTCCGTTACCAGAGGCACTGCAATACCGGGTGGTTCCGTAGAGCAGACAGATTAAGCCCATTTTCCATCTCCCCGTTCTAAAATTTTGTTCAGATTCTAAACTGACAAGAACAGATACTACACTTGATCTTAGCCTAAAAGGCGGAGATTATCTGCACATTTTGCAACAAACTAGCTCCCCTGGGGTTTGGATGTTTGTTTGTGTTTATGTTCAACAACTATCTTCTTTCTATCACGCTATCAGACCAGGGAGGCAGGCTTTGACTATATGACCATTGAGTAAGGAAACCAAAAGCATGCGTTAAAGTCACATTTCAAAAGGAGAAATTAAAACATTTGACTCCATCTGTGCTAAAAATATAATTTTAACTACACAAATTATACTCGCTGAGATATTCAATATTTTTCGTTGTTGTACGCGCCTTTAATTGGAATCCACTCAAATTGAGGAGTCCTATTTGTCCAGTTATTATTTGACTATCAATGCACCAGACGACGTACATGTGTTTATCTTAGGGGATGTTCTAAGCTTAACAGGATCAGAAGGGAGGCTAGGATTGGACGTAGCAGGGTGTAAGGCGTCAATTTAAGGCGTCCATCATCATCATCAAGAGTCCTCGTTCCCAGAATCCTCCTGGTCGTCGTCATAGCAGCGAGTAGAGACGCCTCCTCCTTCACTTGTCCCACCTGCCTCTCCTCCTGACTCCATGTCATTATCTTCCTCCTCTTCATCCTCTTCTTCCTCCTCCTCCATGTCATCGTCGTAGAGGTCGTCGTAGAGTAGGTCTGAGCTGCTGTCCTGGGAGGGAACCCGGGTCTGGACGCAGTACTCTGCCAGCGTGGTGGGTACCTTGACACCGTCGCGCTCCGCCTCCGCCACCGTGGACACCACCTGCTTCCTGTGGGAGGGGAAGAGAAGTCATAAAGGTCTCACCCACTGTGTGTGTGTATGGTAGGGCTGTCCCCGGCAAAAAAAAATCTTGGTCAACCGAGAGTCATCCTGTGCTTTCGACCAATCGATTGGTCAAAATGTTTAAACATATAGACAGACGACACACCCTGTGTTTGAATAAAACCAACTACATACGCACTGAGCTTGTCTGATGCTTTAAGCACACGGTTTGATTAAATAATTAAGACWCAAATGGCTCAAGAAAGAGCCCAATGGTCACACTGTGTTAAAAAATGTTTCACAGTGAGAGCCTGTGTGACTGACAAGTTGTCTCGCTCTCCTCCCTAATGCAGCAAAAAGGCACCACAGCACAGCAAGTGTGTATTGCTCTGTCCGTGCTGAAACTGCAACATCATTACAGCCATTTAGTTGATTACTTGTTTAACTGAAAAAAGTTATTATATATATATCTATATGACTTGCAGAATAAATAAAACATTTAAAAACACTAAATGTACGAGAGAAATTTGTATTTTATATATATATATATAGCCTTTATTACAGCATACTAATTATTCAAAGCTCCATTTATTTAATTTCAAAACTAAAATGATTGATTGCATTTCAAAACATGAATGTCTCGTATGCTGTGTGATGACATGAACAAATTAATAATTGATCCACCGATACAGTAGCCTATATTTTGAATTATAGGCCTAAGTAAGTTACAGTATTAAGACTAAACAGGATGCGCTCTTAGGCCTACAGCTCGATGGTGGTTATACAAGGCTGCTATTCTAAGCCTACTATTGATAATGACATTACTTATTATTATAATGATGATCATAATAATTGTAATTATAACAATAAGAAGGAGATCAAGAAAAAGGAGAGTATAGGAGCGAGACCTGCGTGCATATTATGTGTGACAAATAGGTGCTGTTAAATTACAATATTATTTTTCTGCCTGTTTGGAACAGTGTAAACATTAAATAAATAAGTAATACCCGTTTGTAAAGCCTTTATTACAGCATAGCAAGGATTAAAAACAGCCGAATCTGTGAAATTGCTTTATGTGATATTTTGCATGAGGCTTGGTGCTCACGGAATAAGTAGGCTATTAAACGKGGCGGCAGGTAGCCTAGTGGTTAGAACGTTGGACTAGTAACCGAAGGGTTGCAAGCTCGACTCCCCGAGCGGACAAGGTGAAAATCTGTGGTTCTGCCCCTGAACAAGGCAGTTAACCCACTGTTCCCTGGTAGGCCATCATTGTAAATAAGAATGTGTTCTTAACTGAACTTATCGGACTTGCCTAGTTAAAGGTTAAAAAAAAWTCATGAAATAAATAACACTCAAAACAGGCAACAGAAGCAGGATCTATCTTACTTATGTAGACATACTGTATATGGATGATTTATAAAGCCAGGCTATTGATTATAGACCTAATTAAATTGGGGTTTCTTTCCTCTCTCCTCAATTTTCTTAGACAATTAGGCTGAGGAAAAGGCTGTTTCCTTGTCTCTGCTGCTGCAGCTGCCTCCGCTGCATTGTTCTCAATCCCAATATGATGGTTAACTTTGTTATTATGCACGTAGCAACATAGGGAAAGGTGCCAAATTCTACAGGGAACTGAAGATTATGTTTCAGAACAGCAGACAGCGACCGTATCCAACGTGGGAGAAAGGGCATTTGTTATAAAATATTCGATTTATTAGTGTTGCACCAACATTTTTACATTATATAACCACATACAATTTCCATATCACGTCTTAGAGTGATGGACAGTGCCATCCCCACAGCCTCCACAATGGGTTAATCCACTGAGACAGGCGTCTTGTGCACCATGAAAGAAAATAAAATATTGGTCGACCAACAGCCTATCAACCAAACAATCGACCAGTATACTAAATGGGGTCAGCCCTAGTGTGTGTGGGTAACCCAACTTGTTTGTTGTGAAAAAGGTACTCAATGGTTGGGTTAGTGTGCGTATGTTCTTCCTACCTGATAATCTCTGCGTACTCCTTGTCCTTGCCCTTGCTGTCCCTCCACTTGCGGAACATAACTGAGGCATCCACGTTGGCCGGGGAGAAGGTGTTGGGCTCATTCAGCAGAGAGATCACACTCAGCAAAATGGTCCTGTACACACACACATGTCACTAATATGACTTTATGTCCTCTAAAACATACCCATTACCTGAACATTACCTTATAGTGTATAGTTTACCTTAGCTTACCTTCTAAGTAATGTGGCCTTTATTTCCTTGAGTGGGTGAGTTATCTGACCTGACTTCCTCTGTGAGAGCAGTGTTACCTCACCATCCCCCAGTGTTGCTCCATTAGATGCTACTTCCTMTKGGTAGTTGGTTMAACACACACTCMGAACTTTCAACCTGCCCCGGTGGTTGAGGAATTGTCCCACGAAGGGTCATGTGTCTGACACTTTTACTGCTGTTAGGGACTGTGTCTATTCCTAAGCTCTGCATTTTAAACATTAGACACATATTTGAGCAGTTATGATGACACACCATATTGTATTTTTGTCTCCCCCAAGTATCCGGTAAGTTGAAGTCAATGGCTCTCTCTCCATTGCAGAGTTTAAAAATAAAATAGTAACACAAAAACACAAGAATGGAGCTATACACAGGGAGCACCAATGAAGTGAGCTAGACCAACCTACATCAAATACATCTAATAAATAATTTCAAATATGTAAACACACTTTGGTTTTATAGCTTGACCCACATGCAAGGTGGGGGGACTTTTTACTTTTAAGACTATTCCATTGGTTCTGTTGTTCCATTGAGCTAAATTAAGCAAACCTCAAGTATTTATATGTGTTGAACCAGGTTTGGAGCTAGGTGAGGTACCTGACATTCTGAGTGGGGTTCCACCTCTCTGAGGGGAGCTCCCCGCTCTGGGGGTCGTCGACGGGAGGGTGAAGGATGGAGATACACACGTCACCGTTCTGTTGGAACACGACCTATCAACTTCTGGATGGAGAAAACTCTTCAAATATGTTTGAATTCATATACATTGGGAATACATTAACTGGGCTTAACTCTTACCTCATAGATGTTGGGATGCCACATCTTTGTTAAAAAACGGAAGGTCGGAGGGGAGTAGGGGTAGTCAATGGGGAACTTGATGTGAGACTGATAGAGACACACGGAAATTGCCATCAGCTTCAAACATTTAATTGAATTGACAGCCAAATAACCCTGACAATTACAGTTAGATACAATTCAGCATGAGAATGATCCAGGTTTGTAGGTAATTTTAGTGTGTATGAGCTACTGGGTGCCACGTGTGTGTGTGTTTGTGCCTGCATGTGTACATGTACAGAAGTATGTGCATGCACGTGTGTGACTAAATGTACTTCTCTATCGCTACCTCTCACCTGTCTATATGAATTGTGCCAATTCAGCAAAATCTAATCACACACAGAGCTTGTTATATGTGCAAAATTCCAGGCCTGTGCCATCATCACGCTACCATAGCCATTCAATTTGACACAAATATACTGCCTCACTCCATTGTGTAATCCACTATATAAATGAATCCACTATCAAAATGAAACCAAAGAGAAGTGTGAGCACATTCTGTCCAGCAGCCCCAGCCCTTTGGGGAGCACTGCTCTCCTTCCAGATAGCATTAGCACCATTTCAAAACATGCCCTGTGCAGACATGTTGAGGTCAGTGTAAACTTTACCTTTGACACTCTTCACTACACTCCCCTTTTGGATCAGTTCCCTCTATGGCGCCTATATGTTTAAATTCTAAACAGAGCACCTATAACAGGTGCAAACAGTAGGTTACTTGTTATAGGCATACCTCTGCCTCAACCACTAGCTGAAAACCTAGTCTACAAATCCAGAAAAGGTTGGAATGTGATAATGACATTTAATGATTGTAAACTGGATTTATGGTTGAGAAGGCATCATATAAAAGGATATTTTTGTTATCTGTTAAGACAGTTTTATATCTGGTCCGATAGCCAGACTAAAGCATGTGGTTGCCCAAAAAACATTTACACAACCAGTATACAACCTGACCATGAAATCACTCACAAAATATGTTATAATGATCATTTCATCTATGTCAATGCAATCAGTTTTGCCTTCTTGGAAGAGTTTGCATGCCCTGGGGTGGATGTGAACTCTCTCACCAAACTGATATGCTAATGTGGAGGACTAGCCACACTGAATAAGTTATACAGGGAAAAAGGAGAAGAGGCTCATCATGCCCTTCTCTCTCTACCTCTATGCTGAGATGCCATTTATATCCATCCACAGCTAAAAATAGGAGTCTGGAGCATAACGATCACACTGCAAGGGGGAAAGAGGCCGGGTGGGTAGGGAGAGGCCAGGTAGGGGGAGGAAGAGGTCGGGTAGGAAGGGGGGGAAAGAGGTCGGGTAGGAAGGGGGGGGAAAGAGCCCGGTAGGGAAGGGGGGGAAAGAAGGCCGGGTAGGAAGGGGGGGCGAAGAGGCCGGGTAGGAAGGGGGTGGAAGGCCGTGGTAGGAAGGGGGTGAGAGGCCGGGTAGGAAGGCGGTGAGAGGCCGGGTAGGAAGGGGGTGAGAGGCGGGTAGGAAGGGGGTGAGAGGCCGGGTAGGAAGGGGGTGAGAGGCCGGGTAGGGGAAAGGGGGTGAGAGGCCGGTGTAGGAAGGGGGTGAGAGGCCGGGTAGGAAGGGGTGTAGACGAGGCCGGGTAGGAAGGAGGGTGAAGGCCGGTAGGAAGGGGTGTGAGAGGCGGACCGTGTAGGAAGGGGGTGAGAGGCGGGTAGAAGGGGCGGGTGAGAGGCCGGGTAGGAAGGGGTGAATGAGGCCGGGTAGGAAGGGGGTGAGAGGCGTAGGAAGGGGGTGAGAGGTCCGGGTAGGAGGGGGTGAGAGCGCGGGTAGGAAGGGGGTGAGAGGCCTGGTGGACGTGATGGGCTTGGTGGAAGGGGTGAAGAGGCGGGTGCTGAGTGAAGGGTGGGTGAGAGTCCGGTAAGGCAACCGGGGTGGACGTAGCCCGGGAGCGAAGCGGGCTGAGAGGCCTTGGGTACTGCGAAGCGGGGGTGCAGAGCCTGGCGTAGGTCAGCGGCCCTGTGTCGGATGAGAGGCCCGCCTGGGCTAGGTTAAGGCCCTTGCTCTTGTGTGCACGCAGGCTCCAGCGCTCAGGGACATGCTGGGGTGTAGATATGGCAACGTGCGTAGGTATAGGGTGTGTAGACCGGTAGCCGGGTATGGAAGTCGCTTCCGTGGTTGAGAGGCCACTGGGTAGTGACGGCGCGCGTGAGGAGGCCGTGGTTATCCGTCGTGTAAGGGGGTGAGAGGCCGGTGCTGAGTTGAAGGGGTGTATGGACTGGGTCCGGCGCTAGGATCCTAGGGGTTGTATGAGAGGCCGGGTAGTAACGGGGCTGGACGATGGTGTCAAGGCGTGTAGGGAACGGGGCTGAGATGAGTCCTGGTGAAGGAGGGGGTGAAGTGCCGGGTTAGCAGCTACACCTGGTGTGAGTATGGTGTGATTGTAATGGTGGCATCCGGGGTAGTCGTCCTTACGTGTGGATGTAGTCAGTGTCCCGTGTGTAGGCAATCGGGGTGAGAGGCCGGGCCTCTAGGAACGTGGGTGAATGTGTTCCTCCGTGGCAATAGGACACGGGGTGAGAGGCGCCGTTGGTTTAGCGCTAATCGCCGGGTGAGAGCCCTCGCCGGGATTGCAGGTATTTTGAATGTGTGTTAGGATTAGTACGTTGGTATTAGTCATTAGGTAACGGTGTTCGAGTCACAGAGTTGTGGCGCCCCACTGGCCTTACGTATTGATATCTCTTTGGGGTTCGAGGAGGGCCCGGGTAGGCAACGGGGTGAGTAGGCTATGGTTCGTACGGAACGCGGGCTTGAGAGGGCCGTAGGAACGGGTAGGAACGGGGTGAGAGGCCGGGTAGGAACGGGGTGAGAGGCCGGGTAGGAACGGGGTGAGAGGCCGGGTAGGAAAGGAGCAAGTGGGAGAATGGAAGACTGAAATAGTGACAGGGAGTGAGAAAGGAGGGAGAAACATCCGAACACGTCATACACAAACATACTACACAACGTGTTGTGCATCCAATGAATGACCCTCCCTTCCCCATCCCTCTACAGTTGCCTCACCTTAAAGTAGCCTCCCTCGTACAGTGTGTTAGGGGGGCCAAAGATGGCCACCTCCCAGTTGTAAAGGTCCGACTCCTCCACCAGGCCGATGCGGAAGCCCTCAACCGGCTGATCCTGCAGGGACTTGAGTTCCATCATCAGGGCCTTCTGGGAGCTGGGCGTCGAATGGTGGGCCATGGCTATCCC
The DNA here is from genome assembly GCF_002910315.2 of Salvelinus sp. IW2-2015. Taxonomy (NCBI): domain Eukaryota; kingdom Metazoa; phylum Chordata; class Actinopteri; order Salmoniformes; family Salmonidae; genus Salvelinus; species Salvelinus sp. IW2-2015. The sequence goes on along the minus strand of NC_036851.1, from coordinate 41,509,376 downwards.
ACTTCTGACACCAGTCGGCACATAAAGAGAGGGAGAGTGGTAAATTAGGGGAAAAGGAGAGAGGAGAAAGGGATGTTCAGGTAACTTTAAAAAGTGTACAACACTCAAATTTCAAAATTTCCTCCTTGTGGGTTGGATAATTTAATTACGTTTTAATAATGCCACAACCAAATCAAACAATGCCAAGTTCACGTGTTAGTCGGAACTAGGAAACTCGGAAATGTCAGACTTGCTAAGTGGTTGTAGTTATACACGTGCCGCGTTCAACCAGTTAGCAAGTCAGAAATATTCCTAGTTCAGACAAGCAAATCAACGCGGCACAATAACTGGGCCTTGTTGGCTTACTGGCTACAATAAATACATAGGCATGTAACAATATTATACATGTATATAAGGGAGGCGGTTAAGCTGGAAAAATTCCCGGGACCTAATGAGTAATATCAACAAACAATAGTTTAACTAAGAAAAGATTTATGAGTTAGGCTATTAAGGACAAGTTGAATGCCGTTTGAGTACAGAGAGGGCAATGACGAGACTAGCAAACGGCAACATCATATGTAATCATTAGTTACGAACTCAAAGCAGGACAAGCTCTGTATTCGTGTAGCAAAGCCTGGCGCTGACTGCAACGATTAGGCCTTTGACAACTCAAACGGATTCAAGTTAATGACACACGAATTACCTATATCCACTCAGCGTTTGTACGATATTGTACCGTTTCAATGGGATAAAGCAAGACGTTTCTTTTGTAGCTAACTGCTGAAGCATACACAGTCAAATCAATGGCACATATCAAGTTGTTGACAGTGTTCTATCAAGCTAGGCGACAGGAACACAGTGAAATAATGTTGTCCTCGCGTGGTATTTTTCTTCTTTGTGCCACTCTTTGAACTTGGCGTGTGGGTTAACACCAACGTTAGAACATTATTTTAGCCATTATTGGGTCCAAAACTCTAGCGACGACTTGCTCTCGCTGACATTTACCCAGTCTCGCCTGGTTAACGTTAGCCCCCGTTTGGACAGGCAGGCGCTCAGCTGACTCCCTGCTTGTTTGTTTATCTGCTCTTTTCTGGCAGCTCGAACTTCTCCACACGTCAGCTCAACCTCCACCAAGTAACTTGAAAAAAGAAACAGCCTTCTCTCTCCACAACATTTCCTCCACCGCCACGTCGAGAGGTCTGTAATTTATCGAGCTAACTTTCGTGGAAAATGCAGTCCGTCGAAGCTTTGCACTTGCGAACTACACTGAATTTGATCGATTTCTATTTTCACCCTATCGATGCTTCCGGCTATCATTGCGCGTGTCTGTCTCTCCACGACGTACTTGCGTAGWTAGACTCACGTCCGACATGCGCGGTCCTCTGAGGTGCATTTTTTTTTTCTTGTCTGGTAGGTTTTGTAATGCAATGACAGTTTACATAATTTAACGTAATTTAGGCTKATAGTTTTTCCTCATGTATAATTTACAGATAGAGTTGAGACTATGGACTGTCAATAGTGACATCAAAATATGGTGAATTGGAACCCATGCACAGATTCTAATCTAGGGCAGGGTTACCCACACTTGTTCCTGGGGGCCTCCCCTGGGTGTACGTTTTGGTTTTTGCCCTAGCACTACACAGCTGATTCAAATAACCAACTCATCATCAAGCTTTGATTATTTGAATCAGCTGTGTAGTGCCTGGGCCAACACCAAAACGTGCACCCAGGGGGCCCCAGGACCGAGTTTGGGAAACCCTGATCTAGRGTATAGACCCTCAATGGTAATTGGTATGTGTAGGCCTACTCATTGTCAAACTAATACCATTAAAGGAAAAACAAGTTAGTCACTCTAGAACATGTTAGAATGCTTACGCTAGTCTTGTCACCAACGAGAGGTGCGTGTGTGATTCTTTTTGCTTTGCCGGAGAGAGCATTATCGAATCCAAGAGATGGTGCATGCTAGACCCTTCAGAAAGTATTCATACCCCTTGACTCATTACACATTTTGTTGTTACAGCCTGAAATCAAAATTTATTAAATAGTTTTTTCCCCCTTACCCATCTACACACAATAACCCATAACAACAACGTGAAAACATGTTTGTAGAAATGTTTGCAAATTTATTGAAAATGAAATACAGAAATATTGAATTTACATAAGTATTCACGACCCTGAGTCAATACTTTGTAGAAGCACCTTTAGGCAGCAATTACATCTGTGAGTCTTTCTGAGTCTGTAAAAGCTTTCCTTGTTATTTTCAACATTCTTCAAGCTCTGTCAAATTGGTTGTTGATCATTGCTAGACAAGCATTTTCAGGTCTTCCCATAGATTTTCAAGTAGATTTAAGTCAAAACTCGCCCACTCAGGAACATTCACTGTCTTTTTGGTAGGTAACTCCAGTGAAGATTTGGCCTTGTGTTTTAGGTTATTGTCCTGCTGAAAAGTTAATTAATCTCCCAGTGTCTGGTGGAAAGCAGACTGAACCAGGTTTTCCTCTAGGATTTTTCCTGTGCTTAGCTCCATTCCGTTTATTTTTTATCCTGAACAATTCCCCAGTCCTTAACGATTACAAGCATACCCATAACGTGATGCAGCTACCACTATGCTTGAAAATATGGAGAGTGGTACTCAGTAATATGTTGGATTGGATTTGACCCAAACATATCACTTTGTATTCAGGACAAAAAGTTAATTGCTTTACGACAATTTTTGCAGTATTACTTCAGTGCCTTGTTTCAAACAGGATGCATGTTTTGAAATATTCGTATTTTGTACAAGCTTCCTTCTTTTCACTCTGTCAATTWGGTTAGTATTGTGGAGTAACTACAATGTTGTTCATCCATCCTCAGTTTTCCCCTATCACAGCATTTAAACTCTGTATCGGTTTTAGTCACCATTGGTCTTATGATGAAATCCTCGCCGTCAACTGAGTTAGGAAGGACACGTGTCTTTGTAGTGGCTGGGTGTATTGATACACCATCCAAAGTGTAATTAATAACTTCACCATGCTCAAAGGGATATTCAATGTCTGCTTTATTGTTTATTTTTACCCATCTACCAATAGGTGCCCTTCTTTGCGAGGCATTGGAAAACCTTACTGGTGTTTATGGTTGAGTTTGTGTTTGATATTCACAGCTCGCCTGAGGGACCTTACAGATAATAGTGTTTTTTTCCAAATAAAATAAAATGTTATTTGTCACATGCGCCAAATACAACAGGTGTAGTAGACCTTACAGCGAAATGCTTACTTACAAGCAACAATGCAAGAAAAATACATGTTGAATAAAAAATAGATGAGTAAAATGTTTCTTTTTTWAAATAAAGATTTATTTAAAGAGCAGCAGTAAAATAACTGTACAGGGGGTACCGGTACATGGTCAATGTGTGGTGGCACAGGTTAGTCGAGGTAATATGTACATATAGGTAGAGTTAAAGTGACTATGCATAGATAATAAACAGAGAGTATTGGCGCTCCGGTACCGCTTGCCGTGCGGTAGCAGAGAGAACAGTCTATGACTAGGGTGGCTGGAGTCTTTGATGATTTTTAGGGTTTTCCTCTGACACTGCCTGGTATACAGGTCCTGGATGGCAGGAAGCTTGGCCCCAGTGATGTACTGGGTCGGACGCACTACCCTCTGTAGTGCCTTACAGTCGGAGGCCAAGCAGTTGCCATACCAGGCAGTGATGGTAGTGATGCAACCACAGCCCCATCGATGAGAATGGGGGCATCATTCAAAAATCATGTTAAACACCATAAATGCACACGGAGTGAGTACATGCAACTTATTATGCAACTTATTATATGACTTGTTAAGCACCTTTTTACTCCTGATCATATTTAGGCTCGCCATAACAAAGGGGTTGAATACTTATTGACTCAAGACATTTCAGCTTTTCATGTTTAATTAATTTATTAAAAAACATAAATCAACTTTGATACAATGGGGTACTGTGTGTAGGCCATTGCATTTTAAAAAGCATTTAATCTATTTCAAATTCAGGCTGTAACACAACAAAATGTGGAAAAAGTAAAGAGGTGTGAACACTTTCTGAAGTACATTCGTAAAGTATTCAGACCCCTTCACTTTTTCCCACATTTTGTTATTTTACAGCCTTATTCTAAAATGTATAAAATTATTTTTTCCCTCATCAATCTACAAACAATACCACATAATGACAAAGTGAAAACAGTTTTTTTGAAGTTTTACATAACTATTTAGATCCTTTGCTATGAGACTCTAAATTGAGCTCAGGTGCATCCTTTTTTCCGTTGATCATCCTTGAAATGTTTCTACAACGTCATTGGAGTCCACCTGTCGTATATTCAATTGGTTGGACATGATTTGGAAAGGCACACACCTGTTTATATAAGGTCCCACAGTTGACAGTGCATGTCAGAGTAAAAACCAAACCATAATGTCGAAGGAATTGTCCGTAGAGCTCCGAGACAGGATTGTGTTGAGGCTCAGATCTGGGGAAGGGTGCCAAAAAATATCTGCAGCATTGAAGGTCCTCAAGAACACAGTTGCCTCCATCATTCTTAAATGGAAAAAGTTTAGAACCTCCAAGACTCTTCCTAGAGCTGGCTACCCCGCCAATCTGAGCAATTGGGGGAGAAGGGCCTTGGTCAGGGAGGTGACCAAGAACCCGATGGTCAMTCTGACAGGATGGGAGGACCTTCCAGAAGGACAACCATCTCTGCAGCTCTCCACCAATCAGACCTTTATGGTAGAGTGGCCAGATGGAAGCCACTCCTCAGTAAAAGGCACATGACAGCCCGCTTGGAGTTTGCCAAAAGGAACCTCATGACTCTCAGACCATGAGAAACAAGATTCTCTGGTCTGATGAAACCAGGATTGAAGTTTTTGGACTGAATGCCAAGCGTCACGTCTGAAACCTGGCATGATCACTACAGTGAATCATGGTGGTGGCAGCATCATGCAGTGGGGATGTTTTTCAGCAGCAGGGAGACTAGTCACGATCGAGGGAAAGATGAACGGAGCAAAGTACAGAGAGATCCTTGATGAAAACCTGCTCCAGCCAAGACAACGCAGGAGTGGATTCGGGAAAAAGTCTCTGAATGTCCTTGAGTGGCCCAGCCAGAGCCCGGACTTGAACCTGATCAAACATCTCTGGAGAGACCTGAAAATAGCTGTGCAGCAGCTAGAGGATCTGAGAGGATGAGAGATCTGAGAGGATCTGCAGAGAAGAATGGGAGGAAGTCCCCAAATACAGGTGTGACAAGCATGTAGCGTCATGTAATCACTGCCAAACGTGCTTMAACAAAGTACTCAGTAAAGGGCCTGAATACCWATGTGAAATTTCAGTTTTTTATTTTTAATAAATTTGCAAACATTTCTAAAAAACTGTTTTTGCTTTGTCTTTATGGGGTATTGTGTGTAGATTGATGAAGATTTAAAAGAAAAATCATTTTCAGAATAAGGCTGTAACGTAACAATATGTAAAAAGTCAAGGGTTCTGAATACTTCACGAATGCACTGTATATGGCTCTGATGCATGCTACACGAATTAATGGGAAGGATAGACAATCCAAAATTATGATAATCTAGATTTCTCAATCACTAGGTATTGAGGCATTTTCCTAAACTGGATCTTTGCATCATAAAGGCTACTGTGGTACAGTACACTTGCATTTGACTGTTGATGACGATGACATCACTATTGATTTGATCATGTCAGTTCTGATTGTATCCTTGATCAAAGCTTTGGATGGAATATAAGTGTGTGGCTGATCTTAGTTTCATTCAAGGCACAATCTGGGATATTACCTGCTGTTCAATTGTCATTTCAATTAGCATGTCATATTGTAGGGAACTTAGACTAACACCCAGCCATCTCGTCAAGAGACTCAGGATTGAGTTGGGCTACCCCCGAATTCATTATGTTGGTGTTAGAAGTGGGATGGTTCCCTGGTATGGCCATTGAAAGTATGGGCACAAGGGAAGTGTGAGAGTGAAGCATGGGGACATGTTTTTAGAATGAAGGGCGTTGAGTAGTGACCTTGGAACAACACCTTACCTGGACCTATTTGTGTAATGCATAAGGTGTTGGACTAACAGTCACATGGACCTGGGTTTGGATTTGAGAGTGGTTACATTTCCCCAGCACCATCCCTTAACTTTATACCAAACCAAACCTTAGAATTGTGGCTTTAAAGAGATTTGTAGCCGTGATCAGATGAAGCTTTAGTGCTATTTTGTTCTGAAAGGTCTTCATGCATAATGCTGATGTATCTCATGGTGATAAGCTTTTGGGCAATATCATACCAACATTGGATCCCAAGCCAGTCACTGTTTTATGAAAATTATCAATAAACTCAACGACATTGGCATGGTTATGGTTCTCAAGGGAACACTAACCATGCTTTCCATGTAAACACTTGACTGACTAGCCATCATGATCTCCTGATCCCTATTCAGTTCAGACGATATTCGAGGGGATTAAATAATGAATGAATCCAGARTAGATGACAAAAATCTTATAAAGAAAATGTCTGGGAACATCTCTTCAGTGTAGCCAAAGGAACGATAGACMAAAAAAATACTATACATTGCACTGGCATGTGTCATTTTTTGATTTAATTAGCTTTTTTTATTTAACAAAATTACATTTTGTGTTTTCTGAGAGAAATGACATTCGTTGTCCAATTTCTGTTATGGTTGTGTAATCCAAAAGTGTATAATTTTCAATTTTTTATGTAAAAAATATCTTACAAAAAGGTACACAACAAACTATTATGTGCAATTAAATGTGATGAGAGAATGCTGTGAATAAAATTACATAGCACCCTGTATGTTTATTTATCTACACTTGTGTCGTCATCAAGTGAAAACGTGACTTCAAACAGGAACCATAGGAAGGAAGGCGAATAAATCAAGATGGCGTTCCACTATGAAGCATGAAAGAGATTTCGATTCCAATAACATTTATTTTAATATAAAGTTTGAAGAAGGTGTCTTTGCTTTGAGGTGTACGTACGTTTTTGGAGAAGCAAGACGGAGCAGATAATACGGGTAAGGGGGTTAAGGGGGTTAATGGAAGATGTTATCTCAGTTTTCTTTCAGGGGCGGTGGCGGAGAGGGAGTGAACTAGCCAGCACTGTTTAGTGCAGGCCACCAAACTAACATTAGCTAACTAACGTTACCTAAAATGTCCACATCGAATATTCTTTATTTCTGATTGTATTCCTAGCTAGCTATGTTCCAGACTTTCAGTTAAGGTTTACGTTAACTTGTGGGTTATTTTGTGTCAGCTATCTAGCTAACGTTAGCTGGTCATGAAAAAGTTAGTTAGCTCATTTGTAGCTAACGTATTAATGTTAGCTAACTAGCTATAGGAGTCTGACTAAGTTACCGTCCTATGCTATGTTAGCCTGCTGTCTTTATCCTCTTGAATTATCTTAATCCAACAGTTACTCGCCACTTGTTTTCCAAGGATAAATCACTCAAAATACCAGCTAACTAGGTCGATAGTCACAAGCTGAGACAACCGAGCTAGCTGTCTACAGTCAGTAAGGGGTACTTTTAAAGCCATTCTGACATCTAGAAAATACACCTTACTGACTGTGGACTGTCATAGTTAGTTACGTTTTCGAGTACGTTCTTTACACATCACATCTATTTCATTAATTAATTACTTAACTAGTTACTGGAATGTTACTTCATAAAAAGTTGGAGCTACTCTTGCTACCTCTGTGGATGAGTCATGCAAGTATGACTCGTTCAATGTTTCCAAGATGAGATTACAGTTGGCTAGCTATAGCTGCTTGAAAATGTCACGTGTTTTTGTTGATTAGGGTTTGAGTTAAGTGCACTAAAATATGTTGCTAAGGACGGGTGGCCATTGCATCGACTGTCATTGCATCGACATTCCGACTGATCGAGCTATATTTTGCTCCATGGTACGCTGATGAGTCCACCCATGACTTTATTTACTTGTTTTTTTATTTCACCTTTATTTAGCCAGGTAGGCTAGTTGAGAACAAGTTCTCATTTACAACTGCGACCTGGCCAAGATAAAGCAAAGCATTGCGACACAAACAACAACACAGTTACACATGGAATAAACAAGCGTACAGTCAATAACACAATAGAGAAAAATAAGTCTAAATACAGTGTGTGCAAATGGCGTGAGGAGGTAAGGCAATAAATAGGCCATAGTAGCGAAGTAATTACAATTTTAGCAAATTAACACTGGAGTGATAGATGAGCAGATGGTGATGTGCAAGTAGAAATACTGGTGAGCAGAAAAGTAAATAAAAACAAGATGGGCTATGTACAGCTGCAGTGATCGGTTAGCTGCTCAGATAGCTGATGTTTAAAGTTGGGGAGGGAAATATGTCTCCAGCTTCAGCGATTTTTGCAATTCGTTCCAGTCATTGGCAGCAGAGAACTGGAAGGAAAGGTGGCCAAATGAGGTGTTGGCTTTGGGGATGACCAGTGAGATATACCTGCTGGAGCGCATGCTACAGGTGGGTATTATCGTGACCAGTGAGCTAAGGCGGAGCTTTACCTAGCATAGACTTATAGATGACCTGGCGCCAGTGGGTCTGGCGACGAATATGTAGCGAGGGCCAGCCGACGAGAGCATACAGGTCGCAGTGGTGGGTGGTATATGGGGCTTTGGTGACAAAATGGATGGCCCTGTGATAGACTGCATCCAGTTTGCTGAGTAGAGTATTGGAAGCTATTTTGTACATGACATCGCTCAAGTCGAGGATCGGTAGGATAGTCAGTTTTATGAGGGTATGTTTGGTGGCATGAGTGAAGGATGCCTTGTTGCGAAATAGGAAGCCGATTCTAGATTTAATTTTGGATTGGAGATGTTTAATATGAGTCTGGAAGGAGAGTTTACAGTCTAGCCAGACACCTAGGTATTTGTAGTTGTCCACATATTCTAAGTCAGAAGCGTCCATCGTAAGGATGCTAGTCCGGCAGGTGGGTGCAGGCAGCGATCGGTTGAAGAGCATGCATTTGGTTTTACTAGCATTTAAGAGCAGTTGGAGGCCACGGAAGGAGTGTTGTAATGACATTGAAGCTCGTTTGGAGGTTAGTTAATACAGTATCCAGAGAAGGGTCAGATGTATGCAGAATGGTGTCGTCTGCTTAGAGGTGGATCAGGGAATCACCCGCAGCAAGAGCGACATCTTTGATATATACAGAGAAAAGAGTCGGCCCGAGAATTGAGCCCTGTGGTACCCCCCCATAGAGACTGCCAGAGGTCCGGACAACAGGCCCTCCGATTTCACACACTGAACTCTGTCTGAGAAGTAGTTGGTGAACCAGGCGAGGCAGTCATTTGAGAAACCAAGGCTGTTGAGTCTGCCGATAAGAATACGGTGATTGACAGAGTTGAAAGCCTTGGCCAGGTCGATGAAGACGGCTGCACAGTACTGTCTTTTATCGATGGCGATTATGATATCGTTTAGTACCTTGAGCGTGGCTGAGGTGCACCCGTGACCAGCTCTGAATCCGGATTGCATAGCAGAGAAGGTGCGGTGGTATTCGAAATGGGCAGTGATCTGTTTATTAACTTGGCTTTTGAAGACTTTAGAAAGGCAGGGCAGGATGGATATAGGTTTATAACAGTTTGGGTCTAGAGTGTCACCTCCATTGAAGAGGGGGATGACCGCGGCAGCTTTCCAATCTTTAGGGATCTCAGACGACTTGCCTAAAAAGTGTTGTGATCCCGAAGTATGAACTGCTTCTGGTGGCCTTCTTACATAACAGTAAACAGTGTTTTAAAAATGTGTGCAGTCTGGTTTTCTTAATATAAGGAATTTGATGTGTACCTTTTTACTTAGTACTTTTCCCACCATTGTACATTTTAAAACCAGGTGCTTTTAAACTTTTACTCAAGTAGTATTTTACTGGGTGACTTAAACTTTTAATTTAGTCATTTTAGGGCACTGAGTGGCGCAGTGCTCTAAGGTACTGCAGTGCTAGAGGCGTCACTACACACCTGTGTTCGATCCCGGGCTGTATTACAACTGGCCGCGATCGGGAGTCCAATAGGGCGGCGCACAAGTGTTGTCTGGGTTAGGGGAGGGTTTGGACGGGGTATTCCGTCATTGTAAATTAGAATTAGTTCTTAATTGACTTGCCTAGTTAAATAAATACATATATGGGGTACTAGTACAGAGTGGATTTTTCCTGGGGTATGAGGAAATTTAGGTAAATATTTACATATACAGTGCCTTCAGAAAGTATTCACACTTGACTTTTTCCACATTTCCTTGTTACAAATTGGGATTAATGTATTTAATTGTTATTCTTTTTCATCAATCTACACACAATTCTCTGTCAAAGTGGAATGAATGTTAACATTTGTAAAACATATATGGGAGGGAAAAAAATGGTATTAGGTAAGTGTCTATTTTCAAGCAGTCAGCTAAAAAATAAATGTATTTAACCTTTTATTTAACTAGACGGCTGCAGTTAAGAACAAATTCTTATTTACAATGATGGCCTACCAGGGAACAGTGCCTTGTTCAGGGGCAGAACAACATATTTGTTTTACCTTGTCAGCTCGGGGATTCGATCTAGCAACCTTTTRGTTACTGGCCCAAAGCTCTAACCACTGCCACCCCAGGTGACTAGGCCACTCGGGAAAATTCACTGTCTTGGAAAGCAGCTCATGTAGATTTGGCCTTGTGTTTTAGGTTGTCCTGCTGAAAGGTGAATTCATCTCAGTGTCTGGTGGAAAGCAGACTGAACCTGGTTTCCACTAGGATTTTGCCTGTGCTTAGCTTCATTGTGTTTTTTTTTTATTTTTTATCATGAACAATTCCCCAGTCCATAACGATTACAAGCATACCCATAATATGATGCAGTCACCACTATGTTTGAAGATAGACTGTTCTCTCTGCTACCGCATGGCAAACAGTACCGGAGCGCTAAGTCTGGGACCAAAAGGCTCCTGAACAGCTTCTACCCCCAAGTCATAAGAATGCTAAATAGTTAACCAAATACGTTACATGACCAAATGTATGTGGACACGTGCTTGTCGAACATCTCATTCYAAAATCATGGGCATTAACGTGGAGTTGGTCCTCCCCTTTGCTGCTATAACAGCCTCAACTCTTCTGGGAAGGCTTTCCACTAGATGTTGGAACATTGCTGCGGGGACTTGCTTCCATTCAGCCACGAGCATTAGTGAGGTCGGGCACTGATGTTGGCCAATTATGTCTGGCTCGCAGTCGGCGTTCCAATTCATCCCAAAGGTGTTTGATAGGGTTGAGGTCAGGTCTCTGTGCAGGTCAATCAAGTTCTTCCACACCGATCTCGACAAACCACTTCTGTGTGGACCTCGCTTTGTGCACAGGGGCATTGTCATGCTGAAACAGGAAAGGGCCTTCCCCGAACTGTTGCCACAAAGTTGGAAGCACAGAATTGTCTAGAATGTCWTTGTATGCTGTAGCATTAAGATTTCCCTTCACTGGAACTAAGGGGTCTAGCCCGAACCATGAAGAACAGCACCAGACCATTATGCCTCCTCCACCAAACTTTACAGTTGGCACRGAATTGGGGCTGGTGGCATTCTCCTGGCATCAGCCAAACCTAGATTTGTCTGTTGGATGGTGAAGCGTGATTCATCACTCCCGAGAACGCGTTTTCTCTGCTTCAGAATCTAATGGCGGCGAGCTTTACACCACTCCAGCCRATGCTTGGCATTGTTCATGGTGCTCTTAGGCTTGTGTGTGGCTGCTCAGCCGTAGACACCCATTTTATGAAGCTCCCGATGAACAGTTCTTGTGCTGACATTGCTTGCAGAGGCAGTTTGGAACTCGGTAGTGAGTGTTGCAACCGAGGACTGATGATTTTTGCATGCTACAGCACTTGGCTATCCCGTTCTGTGAGCTTGTGTGGCCTACCACTTCACGGCTGAGCTGTTGTTGCTCCTGTTCTGTGAGCTTGTTTCCACTTCACAATAACAGCACTTAGTTGACCGGGGCAGCTCTAGCAGGGCATAAATTTGTCAGACTTGTTGGAAAGGTGGCATCCTAAGACTGCACCACATTGAAAGTCACTGAGCTCTTCGGTAAGGCCATTCTACTGCCCATGTTTGTCTATGGAGATTGCATGGCTGTGTGCTACATTTTTATACACCTATCAGCAACAGTTGTGACTGAAATATCAGAATCCACTCATTTGAAGGGGTGTCCACATACTTTTGTGTGTATAGATAGTCCAGGTAGCTACATTCTACTGTCTGCATCGACTCCTTTTTGACTCTGCACACATAATGGACGACACACACACATGCACACTCGTCACACACTTCCACACTCATCACATATGCTGCTGCTACTGCCTATCTATCCTATTGCCTCATCACTTTACCACTACGGCCCTACCTACAGTACCTTCAGAAAGTAATCGCACCCTTTGACTTTTTCCACATTTTGTTGTTACAGCCTGAATTTAAAATGGATGGAATTGCATTTTTTAACTGACCAACACACCATTTTAATGTCAGTGTTAAGTTATTTCTATCAATAAGGATTCAACTCCTTTTATGACATGCCTTTAAAAAATGTGCTTAACAATTCAGAAGTTACGTGTACAATAAGTGTTTAACATGATTTTTGAATGACTACCTCATCTCTGTACCCCACACATASAATTATCTATTAGGTCCCTCAGTCGTGCTGTGAATTTCAACCACCAGGAAGGTTTTCCAATGCTCGCAAAGAAGGGCACCTATTGGTAGATGGGTAAAAATAAACAATAAAGCAGACATTGAATATCCCTTTGAGCATGGGGAAGTCATCAGTACACCCAGTCACTACGAAGATACATGTGTCCTTCCTAACTCAGTTGACGGAGAGGAGTTCATCATAAGACCCATGGTGACTAAAACAGATTGAGGTTAATGGCTGTGATATGAGAACTGAGGATGGATCAACAACATTGTAGTTACTCCACCATACTAACCTAAATGACAGAGTGAAAAGAAGGAAGACTGTTCAGAATTAAAATATTCCAAAACATGCATCCTGTTTGCGACAAGTAATAATGCAAGAAATGTGCAAAGCAATTAACATTTAGTCCTGAATGCAAATGTATGTTTAGGGCAAATTCAACACAATGCATTAGAGTATCATTCTCCATATTTTCAAGCATAGTGGTGGTTGCATCGTGCTATGGGTATGCTTGTAAACATTAAGAACAGGGGAGTTTTTCAGGATTAAAAAATAAACTGAATGGAGCTAAGCACAGGCAAAATGTTAGATGGAAACCTGTTTGTCTGCTTTCCACCAGGCACAGGGAGATGAATTCACCTTTCATCAGGACAATAACATAAAACACAAGGCAAATCTACACAAGTTGCTTACCAAGAAGACTGAATGTTCCTGAGTGGCTGATATTTTCAAGTAGATGTTAGTCAACTCTGTCAAAAAGTGGTTGTCTAGCAATTATCAACAACCATTTGACAGAGCTTGAAGAATATTACAAAGAATAATGGGCTAATGTTGCACAATACAGGTGTGGAAAGCTCTTCGACTAATCCAGAAAGACTCACAGCTGTAATTGCAGCTAAAGGTACTTCTACAAAGTATTAATTCAGGGGTGTGAATACTTATGTAAATTCTGTATTTCATTTTCAATACACTTGCTTAAATGTCAAACTTGTTTTTACTTTGTCATTATGGGGTATTGTGTGTAGCTGGGTGAGAAAATAAGTCCAGGGGTATAAATACTTTCTAAAGGAACTGTAATATGCCCCTATGGACATACCACTGTGTTTCTACAAAGGGGGCCTGTATGGTAGCTTTTTGGGAGAGGGGGCTCCCCTAGGTACAGGTTGGGATATAGTTTAGTGTGTTCGGGAAGTATTCAGACCCCTTGACTTTATCCACATTTTGTTATTGATGAGGATTTTATTTTATTTTAATCCAACTACAAACACTACCCTGTAATGACAAAGTGAAAACAGTTTTTTTTAGAAGTTTTTGCAAATTCATAAAAATAAAAATAAACTTATTTACGTAAGGAAAGGGGGATACCTAGTCAGTTGTCCAACTGAAATGTGTTTTCTGCATTTAACCCAACTCCTCTGAATCAGAGATGTGCGTTAATCGACATCCACGTCTTCGACGCCCGGGGGAACAGTGGGTTAACTGCCTTGCTCAGGGGCAGAACGACAGATTTTTTTTTTTACCTTGTCAGCCTCGGGGATACGATCCAGCAACCTTCCGGTTCCTGGCCCAATGCTCTAACCACCTGCCACCCCATAAGTATTCAGACCCTTTGCTATGAAACTCGAAATTGCTCAGRTGCGTCCCGTTTCTGTTGATCATCATCCTTGAAATGTTCCTACAACTTGGAGTTTCACCTCTGGTAAATTCAATTGATTGGACTAGATTTGGAAAGGTGCTCACACCTTATAAAATGGGTTAAAATTATGTATAGTAACCCTAGGTGTAAAATAGTAAATAATGGCTACATCTCAGAAAATTTTAAACTATCTAGAGGAGTAAAACAAGGTTGTCCACTATCGGCATATCTATTTATTATTGCCATCGAAATGTTAGCTGTTAAAATTAGATCAAACATTAATATTAAGGGATTAGAAATCCGTGGCTTAAAAACTAAGGTGTCATTGTACGCTGATGATTCATGTTTTCTTTTAAAACCACAACTAGAGTCTCTCCAGGGCCTCATAGAGGATCTAGATACCTTTGCTATCCTCTCTGGATTTAAAACCAAATTATGATAAATTGTACCATATTACGTATTGGATCACTAAAAAATACACATTTTAATTGCCATGTAGTTTACCAATTAATTGGTCTGACGGAGATGTGGACATACTCGGTATAAAAATCCCAGAAGAAATGATCTCACTCCAATAAATTTTTAAGAAAGTTAGCAAAAATAGATAAGATCTTGCTACCATGGAAAGAAAATACCGTATTTGTGGAAAATCACCCTGATTAACTCTTTAGTCATATCACAGTTTACCTATTTGCTTATGGTTTTGCCTACACCTAGTGACCTGCTTTTTATTATATGAACAAAAAATATTCCATTTTATTTGGAACGGCAAGCCAGATAAAATTAAAAGGGCCTATTTATATAACGAATATGAATTCGAGGGCAGAAATTTTAAATATTAAAGCATTAGACCTCTCACTAAAGGCATCAGTCATACAAAAGTTATACTTAAATCCAAACTGGTTCTCTAGTAAATAGGATGAGACATTCGTACCAATGTTCAAGAAGGGCCTTTTTCCCTTTACAGATTACACCTGCTCACTTTCGGTTGTTTGAAAAGGAAATAATCTCCAAAATATCCTTATTTTTTAAACAAGCCTTAGAAAGTTGTTGCAATTTCAGTTTAATCCACCTGAAAGGACGGAATAAATAGTACAACAAATATTTTTGTTAAATTCAAATATAGTAATGATTAAAAAAACTGTATTTATCGAAGAAATGTTTAAAAAAGGTAATTTTTGTGAATGATATCATAAATAGGACTGGTGGAGTTATGTCACACATGCAGCTAACACAGACATATGGAATGTCTGCTCTACCCAAAATTACAACCAATTAATTGCAGCATTACCACAAAAATGAAGAGGCAAGTAGAAGGGAAAAAAGTAAGGAACTTGTTATGTCGGCCCTGTATTAAAGAACAAATGGTTAAAGAAAAGTGTGATAAAAAAACATATACCAATTTCATTTAAGGACCAAAAAACTGACAGCTGTGCCATATAAATTGCAAAATAGTTGGGAAGAGATTTTCGATGTACCCATTCCATGGTTTATGAATTGATACGCAAAACAACGCCGGATTCAAAACTTTGAATTTTTCAATTTAAATTACTGTACAAAATTCTTGCAACTAATAGAATGTTATATATATGGGGTATACAATCTTCCCAGCTCTGCAGATCTGTTGTGAGGAGGCAGAGTCATTAGATCATTTATTTTGGTATTGTCCATATGTAGCTCGTTTTGGTCACAGGTCCAGGAATGGCTGAAGAATTGCAACATTTGCCTAGAACTAACGTTACAGATAGCAATACTGGGGGATTTGAAAAGCCATAGTCAATCAACAATAATATAATAATATTTTAGCAAAAATGTTTATTTTTAATTTACAACCTGTAGAAGCTATGAGAATAGAAGGTTCAAATCTTTTGTGAAGCATCACAGCACAGTTGAAAATATATGGCAAATAAAAATCCGAAATGGATGATGTTGGAAGATAGATGGGAAGGGTTGAGTGGAACTGAAGGGTGGGACTAATAACAAGATAAACAATGTAGGGCATACGGGATCTGTGAAATGTGTATAGGTGCGGAGCTTTTGTGAAATAGCACAGTTACAAGTGGAAATAAAATTGGTGGGCAACAGAAATAGAGGAAGGACTAAGAACAAACAAGAGAGAACTATTATAAAGTAGACTGTGTCTGTAAAATGGGTATAAGATGTAAAAATTGAAGGTAAAAGCAGAAGTGTTTATTAGTTTACTCCAATTGGGGGATMGGTGGTAGGGTTGCGGGGAATAATAATAAAGGTATATTCTTTAAAAAGTATGTATGTCTATATAGGTATGTGTATGTATATATGTGTATATGTATGCATGCGTGTATGGATATATATATTTACCCCAAAAAATATGGGGGATTGGAAATGATGCAGACAATTACATTGGAAGCAACATTCTTTCCGCAATATTAAGCTGATCCACCCCTAAGATATAATTTTATTTTTTTTTAAATACAAAAATAAATAAAAGAAAAATACTAAAAATATACWAAAAAAGGGTGCTCACACCTGTCTATATAAGGTCCTACAGTTGACAGTGCATGTCAGAGCAAAACCCAAGCCATGAGGTCGAARGAATTGTCCGTAGATCTCTGAGACAGGATTGTGTCTAGGCACAGATCTGGGGAAGGGTATCAAAATAATTCTGCAGCATTGAAGGTCCCCAAGAACATCCTTCTTAAATGGAAGAAGTTTGGAACCACCAATACTCTTCCAAGAGCAGGCAGCCTGGCCAAACTGAGCAATTGGGGGGAATGGCCTTGGTCAGGGAGGTGACCAAGAACTTGACGGTCACTCTGACAGCGCTCCAGAGTTCTTCTGTGGAGATGGTTGTCCTTCTGGAAGGTTCTCCCATCTCTGCAGCACTCCACCAATCAGGCCGTTATGGTAGAGTGGCCAGATAGAAGCCACTCCTCAGTAAAAGGCACACGACAGGCCGCTTGGAGTTTACCTAAATACTTTCAGACCATGAGAAACAAGATTCTCTGGTCAGATGAAACAGAGTGAACTATTTGGCCTGAATGCCAAGCGTCAAGTCTGAAACCTGGCACTATCACCGCAGTGAGGCATGGTGGTGGCAGCATCATGCAGTAGGAATCTTTTTCAATGGCAGGGACTGAGATGCTAGTCAGGATTGAGGGAAAGATGAACGGAGCAAAGTGCAGCGATATCCTTGATGAAAACCTGCTCCAGAGCGCTCAGGACCTCAGACTGGACCGAAGGTTCACCTTCCAGCAGGACTACGACCCTAAGCACACACCCAAGACAACGCAGGAGTGGCTTCAGGACAAGTCTCAATATCCTTGCGTCGCCCAGACAGAACCCGAACTTGAACCCGATCGAACATCTCTGGAGAGACCTGAAAATAGGTTGGATGGGGAGCATCGCTGCACAGCTGACAGCTTGAGGATCTGCAGAGAAGAATGGGAGAGACTCCCCAAATACAGGCGTGCCAAGCTTTATCCTAGTCTTCGAGGCTGTAATTACTGCCAAACGTGCTTCAACAAAGTACTGAGTAAGGGTCTCAATACTTATGTAAATGTGTTTCTTTTTCTGGATTAAACATTTCTTTGCAAAAATGTATASTACCGTTCAAAAGTTTGGGGTCACTTAAGCTAAATATGTCTTTGTCAATTTTTTTAAAATAACAAAATTGATCAGAATAGTGTTATTATTATTATTATTATTATTATTTAACCTTTATTTAACCAGGAAGGGCTCATTGAGATTTAAAATCTCTTTCAAGAGCGTCCTGGCCAAGATAGGCAGCAAACTACAAGTAATCTAGTAAAAACCATAGGATTCACAAGAGTTTAACAAAATTAWAAACATTGACAGGTCAGGGAATCAGTCTCAAGATCATTCATCAGTGATTTAAAAATACCAATCGGGATAAGTTCTTCCAGTTTAAAAGTATTTTGTAAGGCGTTCCAAGACGATGGCACAGAGTACATAAAAGCCCTTTTACCAAATTCAGTTCGGACATTTGGAACAGTTAGCAGGTCCAGCGAACAAACAGAGTACCCACCACATTTCGGAACAATAAAAATGCCCAAATAAAAAGGTAGTAAACCCAAAATGGCTTTGTAAATAAAATTATACCAGTGACTGAGCCTACAAGTGACTAGAGAAGGCCAGCCAACCCTGGTATACAAAGTGCAGTGGTGTGTAAGGGTTTTGCAGTTTAAATAAATCTCAGTGCCATGGTAAAGGGTGTCAATTGATCTCAAACACTGAGCGGAAGCATTCATATATCAAATATTCCCGTAGTCTGGTAAAGGCATAAATGTAGCTGATACTAGCCTCCTTCTGGCTTCAAAAGAAAAACAGGCCTTATTCCTAAAATAAAATCCCAATTTCAGCTTCAATTGTTTTGTAAGTTGTTGAATATGCAATTTTAAAAGAGGCCGTCATAAATTAAAATTCCAAGATATTTATATGAGGTTACAGTCAATGCCCTGACAGTTAATAATAGGTGAAAAGTTCAAAGGTCTATTTCTTGCTTTAGAAAACACCATTAGTTTAGTTTTGCCAGTATTGAGGATAAGCTTCAATTGACACAAGGTATGTTGAACAGTATAAAAAGTATTTTGCAACTTCTGGAAAGCTTTTGTAAGAGACGAGGCATAACAGTATCAGCATAAAAATGAAGTTGCGCATTTTGGACATTTTTGTCAATTGTTTTTTATATAAATAGTGAATAAGAGAGGACCAAGGAGCACACCATTACAGACAGACAATTTAACAGACATGAGTCCATTAAATTGAGTGCACTGAGTTCTATCAGACAGATAGTTAGCAAACCATGCAACTGCATGCTCCGAAAGACCTACACTCGACAATCTCTGCCTTAGTATAGCATGATCAATTGTATCAAAAGCCTTAGAGATCAATAAAAAGTGAGACACAGTGCTGTTTTTTGTCAAGGGCTACAGTGATATCATTTAAAACCATGGCTGCTGTAATTGTGCTATGCTTCTTCCTGAACCCCTATTGGTACATTGATCAAATAAAAAGTAAGTAAAATTTAAAGTTAGTAAATAAAAACTATTTTAGCTGTTCACTCACGGGTTTCAAGTATTTTCACCAGGGGTGACAGCATTGAGATTGGCCTATAATTATTTAAAAGAGTTGGATCTCCCCCTTTTAAAAGTGGTAGGACAAATGCTGATTTCCAGATCTTTGGAATTTCATTATGTTCCAGGGTGTGTAGACATTCTTAATGTTGTAAGTGACTATTGTAGCTGGAAACAGAATATTTTTTTAAATGGAATATCTACATAGGCGTACAGAGGCCCATTATCATCAACCATCACTCCTGTGTTCCAATGGCATGTTGTGTTATGTAATCCAAATTTATAATTTTAAAAGGCTAATTGATCATTAGACAACCTTTTTGCAATTATATTAGCAGACGCCTCAAGTCCTCAACTGGCAGCTTCATTAAATAATACCCGCAAAACACCAGTCTCAACAGTGAAGAGGCGACTCCAGGATGCTGGCATTCAAGGCAGAGTTCCTCTGTCCAGTGTGCGTTCTTTTGCCCAGCTTAATATTTTATTTTTATTGGCCAGTCTGAGATGGCTTTTTCTTTGCAACTCTGCCTAGATGGCCAGCCTCCCGGAGTCGCCTCTTCACTGTTGACATTGAGACTGGTGTCTTGCGGGTACTATTTAATGAAGCTGCCAGTTGAGGACTTGTGAGGCGTCTGTTTCTCAAACTAGACACGCTAATGTACTTGTCCTCTTGCCCAGTTGTGTACCGGGGCCTCCCACTCTTTCCAATCTGGTTAGAGCCAGTTTGCGCTGTTCTGTGAAGGGAGTAGTACACAGCGTTGTATGAGATCTTCAGTTTCTTGGCAATTTCTCACATGAAATAGACTGACGAGTTTCAGAAGAAAGTTATTTGTTTCTGGCCATTTTGAGCCTGTAATCGAACCCACAAATGCTGATGCTCCAGATACTCAAGTAGTCTAAGGCCAGTTTTATTGCTTCTTTAATCAGAAAAACAGTTTTCAGCTGTGCTGACATAATTGCAGAAGGGTTTTCTAATGATCAATTAGCCTTTTTAAAATGATAAACTTGGATTAGTTAACACAACGTGCCATTGGAACACAGGAGTGATGGTTGCTGTTAATTGGCCTCTACGCCTATGTAGATAGTCCAATCGAAAATCAGCCGTTTCCAGCTACAATAGTCATTTACAACATTAACAATGTCTACACTGTATTTCKGATCAATTTGATGTTTTTTTAATAGACAACGTGCTTTTCTTTCAAAAACAAGGCCGTTTCTAAGTGACTACAAACTTTTGAACGGTAGTGTATAACCTGTTTTTGCTTTGTCATTATGGGGTATTGTCTAGATTGAGGGGATTTTTTAAATTGATTTTAGAATAAGGCTGAAATGTAACAATGTCTAAAAGATTATAAATAAAGTCAAGGGGTCTGAATACTTCCAAATGCTCTGTATAATGGTGGATATGGTGTTGATGTCTTGGTTTTGTCTTGGTTCAGGGTGTTTTCACACTTGGTCCCTTTAAGCGAATTTTTGTGTACTCAGTGCAGTTCGCTTAGTTTTTTTTTGCAGTGTGAACTCKCCAAATGAACTCAGACCCTTCAAAAGATCCCCCGAACTGAAACCATCTCGTGTGGTGGTCTGAGTTTGGTTCTCTTGAATTCTGCGGTCTGGTTCTCCTTTTTTGAAGACAATTTTAATGCAAAGCTCCCCAGGTTTGCATGTCATTATWCCCGCACCACACACTAGACTACTATAACACATTTTCCTCTGGATATTGATTAGTGATTGTCAAGGACCCACAGACATTCCAAAATGTCTTTGTTCAGATTGTTTGTTTGCATTAAGTGATCAATAGGCTGAGAGCTTCATAAGCTGTTCATTGATTGTGGGGTTTGAATAGTGTGAGAAGACGACATGTTTGTTGAGAACCAGATTTTGTACTCTATTTTAGCTCTTAACRGGGTAGTAGCCTACCTTGGGTGTACAATTTTCTTTTTCAATTACAGCGTTGATTGAATAATTGCGGAATAAATAACAAATGTATTTAAAGCCCTTTTTACATCAGCCGATGTCACAAATTGTTATACAAACCCAGCCTAAAACGCCAAAAAACAAGCAATGCAGATGTAGATGTAGAAGCACGGTGGCTAGGAAAAACTACCTGGAAATGCAGGAACCTAGTAAGAAACCAGGTTATGAGGGGTGGCCAGTCCTCTTCTGGCTGTGCYGGGTGGAGATTATAACAGAAAATTGCCAAGATGTTCATAGATGACCAGCAGGGTATTATAATAGTGGTAGTTATTCTGTTACCAATCAAATGCACATATTAATAGCATCTTCTGATTACAATTCTGTCTCATATTTTAACTAAATGCAGTCAATCTATTAGTGTACAAAATGTATAGCTAGCTGTCCAATAATGCTTTCTGATTGAATGGCTTGTCCTACACATTGTAAAAGCCCAGAGTGCATGTTGGAAAGAGATATTGGTTCCTTTCTTAACATAGCAATGTGAATGCAAAGAGGACCACAAAATAGTTGAAGTGAACTGGCAAGAGTTGAGTCCTCATTCAAAGGCAAGGGCAGTGTRAAWACAAAGAGAACTGACTTCTTTTGCTCTTTGTTTTTACCCCAGAGTTCACTTTAAATAGGACTGTGTGAAAACACCCTCACTGCTTCCTCTAAGGCATCTCCCACTTATTCAAGAGCCCTGTGTGTTTTTTACAGACTCTAAATGGCTGCGAGGAAGTCTGATACCCACAACAATGGTGAGTGTGTCTGTCTTTCGGGCTCTTCCTCTGTTCTCCATCTGCTCATTTTGTTTAAAAATATTCCTACATTTGCATCATGGTGTCATTTTTCATTTAGGCCAATCACTCATCCTGTTTTTCCAGGACCCATCAGCTACCTTGATGACGTTCCCTTTAAAATCAACGATAAGTTCCGCTGCCCTGCCAAAGTGGGGCTTCCTGTTGGCTTCTGCCTGCCCGACTGTCTCTCTGTGCTCGCAGACCTGCAGGTAAGCCTTCTGACTTGTGTCACTGCATCAAGCATTTCAATGACGGGGCTGCTTGGGGGTGATTTATCGCTTCCCTGTAATATTAGTCTGTATTAGGGGGGCACCTCTGTAAATGTTGAAAATAAGATATCTCATGACTCGACCAGATTCACCCGGGTTGATTAGTCTCCATTCCTTTAGTCCTTTGTCTGCTGCTCCGCTCTAACTAGGCATGCTGGTTGTCTCTCTTTGGGCACTGCAGTATGACTTCTCCCTGGAGAGGCGGAGTGTGCGCTGGGGGGCTGAGCTGGCTGAGGCCAGGGCGGCGGAGGCCCGAGCTGCAGAGGTGGCCAGGCTGGTGTTGGAGAGCAAGGAGCACTCACCCCCCGCACAGGACCCTGACGGGGGATTGGCCGGCGGGGGCAAGAGGCCTCGCCCCGCCGAGGAGCAGGACGCTCTCCCGCCCGCATTGAATCCGCTGATGGCCTCACTGCGCCACAACGCCATCCTCACCCCGCTGCCCGCGCCCGCCAGGCAGACCGCTCCCAGCATCCCGGAGCCACAGTATCTTAACCTGGCTGACTTTGAGCGCGAGGAGGACCCCTTCGACAAGCTGGAGCTGAAGACGCTGGACGATAGGGAGGAGCTGCGCAACATCCTCCAGAGCCAGCCCCAGCAGCAGTCTGTATCCCCACCTGAGGAACCCCAGCCCGAGCTGGCATCGCGAGGCAGCACGCCTCCACCCCAACTCCCCGCCACCAGCCTTCCGGMCAAAACGGCCTTTTCCCTCAACGGGCTGGTGGCGCAACTGGACATGGACAGAGCTGGGGGTCTGGCCCAGGGACGGACAATGGACCCAGACCGGCCCTGCAACATCCGCTCGCTGACCTTCCCCAAGCTGTCGGACCCCGGGGAATTGTCATTTGACTCCTACTCTCCAGCCCCTGTACCACCTAGCCTATCCACCGGCAGCCCACCGGCACCCCAGCAGAAGACAGAGGAGCCACCCAGGCACACCCAAAATGGGGCACCAAAGCAGGTAAGCTTACACACAGAAGGTGAAGTGGGCTTTGCTTAGTTTCAATGACTAAATGTATGGCTTAATTATTTCAAACTTCTGAAAAGCTTAGAGGTTTTGTGGACCAGAGGAAGATGCTTTTTTTGGACTCTTATACAGATGTGATGCTAAGAAAACTTTCTCTGCATAGATAAATGTAGGTCCTCTCCCGTGCGGAGCGGCACTGCTCAACCTGTCTCCCAGTGGGCGGCAATGTGTGGAGACCATCGTGTCCATGGGGTACTCCTACGAGGGGGTCCTGCGGGCCATGCAGAGGCGAGGCCAGAATGTGGAGCAGGTACACCCCTCCGCTCTCCCTCCCGGTCACAGCAGCCTAGGCCCATTTTCTCTACACAGATCTGTTATAAAGAAATGTTCTATTTGATTCTGTGCTGTCATTCACTCACTGCCCATTGCGCCCAGAGAATTTTCTGTGTGTCATGGTTGACTGAAGTCATCAGGTGTCTGCGTTATGTGATTGTGTTCACAAAAAAGTACACCAGGCAACAAGTTGAGGATGGTAGTTGTGAATAAATGAATTGCGTTTACGCAGTGTTTTCTTTTGACTCAAAACACACCATCCATCACCTTTGTTTGATGCCTCAACACTATGATGGCATTGCAGTGAATGATTACAGTAGTACTGTAGGAGACACTCGTTAGGGGCTAGTTAACTCCCGAGTTGCGCAGTGGTCTAAGGCACTGCATCTCAGTGCAAGAGGCGAATCCAGGCTGTATCACATCTGGCCGTGATTGGGAGTCCCATAGGGCATCGCACAATTGGCCCATCGTCATTTGGGTTTGGCTGGGGTAGGCCGTCATTGTAAATAAGAATTTGTTCTTAACTGACTTGCCTAGTTAAATAAAGGTTACAAAAAAACATTTGAATAAACATTGGCTAACAATGGAATGACACAGTGGTAGTTGACACATTTGACAGCTAGCTTCCAAAATGAAAAAAAGTGTCAAGCATCACGCMAGTACAATATTTTATAATGTGAATTTAGCTATCCCTCTAATCAACAATGAATATGAATGTATTTCTATTAAATGCCAACATTAGCTATTTCATAAATTCACCTCCAAAGATTTGGTCACCATATTTTCAGTCATAATTATCTTGCTCTCAGCTTGTACAACCACCTAGTAAATAGCCAGTCTTTGACTTGCACATGAAGCCCTCACCAAAAGATCAACAATATCTGTCATCCTGTGACCCAGGTGCTGGAGTACATGTTTACTCATACACGTCTTTGTGAGCGGGGATTTGAGCCCAGTGCCGTAGAGGAGGGCTTAGAGATGTACCAGTGCTCTGAAGAGAAGGTGAGTCCACCCACTGTCCCTACCGTCACATACACTGATATGCACGTTTATACAGATGAACTCAGCATGCAGAACCAAAAACTGTTAGGATGACTAGCCAGCCAACTCCATTATCTCTGATGTTTCAACACACAAATTTTGAGTGGCATAAGGTAAGGTTCACTTCCAGTTTTCCCTGAACTTAGATAAACCAAGCATGTGCCCTTCTCCTCCCTCCACCTTTCTTCTCAAATGTGTGGCGGCCTAGGGAAATCCTTCTCTCAATATCATCTTGATATTGACTATTTCTGAAAATTGCAAACTGTCCCAAATCCAGATATATTTCAGACCCTGAGTTATGAGCTTTTAAAGTTGACTTCGGACAAAATAATAAAAAATTACAACTGCATTCTAAGATGCTGTTATTTTTTTCTAATTCCATTAACACTTGAGAGAAGAACACCAACACTGATTGATTGTTTCAAAAGATTTATTGTCACTATTCTGAACAAAAATATAGACACAACATTTGAAGTGTTGGTTTGTTTTTTTATGAGTTGAAGTAAAATATCCCTGAATTCTTCCATATGCACAAAAAGCTTATTTCTCAATGTTGTGCAGAAATTTATTTACCTCCATGTCAGTGAACATTAATTACTTTGGCAAGATAATCCATCCACCTGACAGGTGTGGCATATTAAGAAGCTGATTAAACAGCATGATCATTACACTGGTGCACCTTGTGCTGGGGACAAAAGGCCATTCTAAAATGTGCAGTTTTGTCACACAACACAATGCCACAGATGTCTCAAGTTGAGGGAGTGTGCAATTGACATGCTGACTGTAGGAATGTCCACCAGAGCTGTTGCCAGAGAATTTAATGTTAGTTTCTCGACCATAAGAGAAACGTTGTTTTTAGAGAATTTAGCAGTACATCCAACCGGCCTCACAATTGCAGACCACGTGTAACCATGCCAGCCCAGGACCTTTGCATCTGCAGTGGTGGGAAAAAGTACCCAGTGGTCATACTTCAGTCAAAGTAAAGATACCTTCATAGAAAATGACTCAAGTTAAAGTAAATGTCACCCAGTGAAAGTCTAAAAGTATTTGGTTTTAAATATACTTAAGTATCAAAAGTAAAAGTATAAATAATTTAAAATTCCTTATTAAGCAAACCAGACGGCAAACACAGATAGCCAGGGCCCCCTCCAACATTCAGACATAATTTACAAACAAAGCATGTGTTTAGTGAGTCTGCCAGATCAGAAGCAGAAGGTATGACCAGGGATGTTGTCTTGATAAGTATGTGAATTGGACCCTTTTCCTGTCCTGGTAAGCATTCAAAATGTAATGAGTACTTTTGGGTGTCAGGGAAAACATATGGAGTAAAAAGTACTTTATAAATATTTAAAAAAGTACATTATGTAAAGTTGTCAAAAATATAAATAGTAATGTACAGATACCCCCAAAAACAACTTGAGTAGTACTTTCAAGTATTCTTTAAATTAAGTACATTACACCACTGCACATCCAGCTTCTTCACGTGCGGGATCGATTGAGACCAGCCACTTGGACAGCTGATGAAGTTGAGGAGTATTTCTGCCTGTAATAAAGCCCTTTTGTGGTGGAAATACTAATTTTGATTGGCTGTGCATGGCTCCCCAGTGTGTGGGCCTATGCCTACCCATGGCTGCTCTCTTGCCCAGTCATGTGAAATCAATAAATTCCTTAAATTATTTACCTCAGTGAAATTGTTACATGTTGTGTTTTATTTTTGTTCAGTATATGTATATTTTTACCTGGCAACTGCTCTTTTTTTTTTTCTCATTAATTTACTAGAACAAATTATTATACTATACAATACATTACACTGCCTTGAGTTATTACACATTTCGTTGTTACAGCCTGAATTCTAAATGGATTTTATTTGTCACATACAGATGGTTAGCAGATGTTAATGCCAGTGTAGCGAAATTCTTGTGCTTCTAGTTCCGACCATGCAGTAATATCTAACAAGTAATCTAACCTAACAATTTCACAACTACCTTATACACACAAGTGTAAAGGAATGATTAAGAATATGTACATAAAAATATATGAATGTGCGATGGCCGAACGGCATAGGCAAGATGCAGTATATGGCATAGAGTACAGTATATACATATGAGATGAGTAATGTAGGGTATGTAAACATTATATAAAGTGGCATTGTTTAAAGTGGCTAGTGATACATTTATTACATCCATTTTTTTCATTATTAAAGTGGCTAGAGATGAGTCAGTATGTTGGCASCAGCCACTCAATGTTAGTGATTGCTGTTTAACAGTCTGATGGCCTTGAGAGAGAAGCTGTTTCTCAGTCTCTCGGTCCCTGCTTTGATGCACACCCATCTGATGACGAAGTGTAAACATGTTTTTAGAAATGTTAGCAAATTTATTTACAATTTTAAATTTTCATAAKTATTCACACCCATGAGTCAATACATGGTAGAATCCCCTTTCTCTAAGAGCTTTGCACACCTGGATTGTACAATATTTGCCCATTTCTAACTCGGCCACTCTGGAACATTCACTGTCTTGGTAAGCAACTTGTGTACATTTGGCCTTGTTTTAGGTTATTGTTCTGCTGAAAGGTGAATTAATCTCCTTGTGCTTGGTGGAAAGCAGACTGAACCAGGTATTCATCTAGGATTTTGCCTGTGCTTAGCTCCATTCAGTTTTTTTATTTTTTTTTATCTCAAACTCCCCAGTCCAAAGCATACCCATAACATGGTGCAGCTACCACTATGCTTGAAAATATGGAGAGTGGAACTCAGTAATGTTGTATTTGACATAACATTTTGTATTCAGTACAAAATGTTTTTGCAGTATTACTTAATTACAAACAGGATGCATGTTTTGGAATATTTTTTTATTCTGTACATGCTTCCTTTTCACTCTGTCATTTCGGTTAGTATTGTGGAGTAATTACAATGTTGTTGATCCATCCTCAGTTTTCTCCTATCACAGGCATTAAACTCTGACGGTTTTAAAGTCACCATTGGCCTCATGGTGAAATCCATGGTTATTTCCTTACTCTCCGGCAATTGAGTTAGGAAGGACGCCTGTATCTTCGTAGTGACTGGGTGTATTGCTCACCATCCAAAAGTGTAATTAATAACTTCACCATGCTTGAAGGGATATTCAATGTYTTTTTTYCCCCGTCTATCAGTAGGTGCCCTTCTCTGCGAGTCATTGGAAAACCTCCCTGGTCTTTGTGGTTGAGTCTGTGTTTGAAATTCCCTGCTCGACTGCTGGACATTACAATTATCTGTATGTGTGGGGTACAGAGATGAGGTAGTTATTTAAAAATTGTGTTAAACTCTATTGCACACAGTGAGTCCATGCAACTTATGTGACTTAAGCACCATAACAAAGGAGTGGACTACTTACTGACAAGACACTTCAGCTTTTCGTTTTTTTAATTATTACAAATTTCAAAATACGTAACTCCACTTTATCAAAAGTTAAGGTTTGTGAATACTTTCTGAAGGCACTGTACACCTGATTATACCAAACAACATATGGAACACCTTCCTAATATTGAGTTGCCCCCCCCCCCCCCTTTTGCATTCAGAACAGCCTTAATTTGTTGGCATGGACTTTACAAGATTTTGAAAGCGTTCCACAGGGATGCTGGACCATGTTGACTGCAATGCTTCCCACAGTTGTGTTAAGTGGGTGGTCGACCCTTTTTGATACACACACAGGAAACTGTTGAGCGTGAAAAATCCAGCAGTGTTAAGGTTCTTGACACACACCGGTGCACCCTACTACCATACCCTGTTCAAAGGCACTTAAATATTTTGTCTTGCCCATTCACCCTCTGAATGGCACACACACACAATCCATGTCTCAATTGTCTCGAGGCGTATAAATCGCCTTTAACCGGTCTCATCCCTGTCATTACACTGATTTTTGAAGTGGATTTAACAAATTACATCAAGGGATCATAGCTTTCACCAGGTCAGTCTATGTCATGGAAAGAGCAGGTTTTCTTAATGTTTTGTATACTTACTGTATATTTGAATTGGAACCCAAATAATGTGATTATGAACCATCAACAACCAATCCTTAAAAATAAAAATATAAAATTAAGATCCTTTTGATTTGACTGTATGCAACACTGGATGGCAAAAATAATGAGATTTGAAGTTCAGCTTGATGAACAGGTACTGGAAAGTGTTGCTGACGTCTCCATGGCCAGGAGGAACWATCTTATCTGCTGAGATAATATTACATTTTTGTTTTTCATACATGCAAAGTAAAAACAATAAAAATACTACAAGACAATCACACAAAGCATAAATATAACAGTAGAGGCAAATAAAATAGTACAGTACTAGTGTGTAAAAGCAAATAGTGACTGGATAGTACCAGGTAACTACGACCTGGTGTTGTTGAAGCTCCAGATGGCAGTGGGTAAGAAGGATGGAATTCATATTGATATTCATTAATTTGACTCTCTCTCTGACAAACACAGAGATTTCTAACACACACAAACCACTAGGTCGTCATTCTTACCTTAGCCAGAGTGCTCCATGGTGAAGACCACCTTGTATCCAGCGCTGACAACCAGATCTTTGAGCCTGCCCATGATTTTATCAGTCTTATTTATTTGGGTCCATGTTAAAGTAAATTGTCATGGAGACAATGTTGAAACCACTCAAAGTAATCCTTGATTAGCGGTTATTCAGAGCTCAAAGTAATGACAACTAACTACCTAATCAAACAAAACAACATCGCTATTGATCTGAGAAGTCAGCTTCAACGATGATTGATGACTAATTAGAAAGCGGAAAGACTGCGTGCGTTTCTTACTACTAGGCTGATTGGAGCCCAATCCCATATTGCACTCATTCACACCGCCTCAAAGATTTAAAGCATTGGATTGGTGTAGCTGTGTTGGTAGGCAGTGAAGGCAAGTGGCCAGGGCAAGCATGAGATGTGATGCGGCTCAAAATGACATGGTTAACGAATGACAGCAAGATGCCTCTCACTTCCAACAAGTTTAGGATAGGGCATCGATTGCATTGCTCCCTTTTTTTAAATAAAAAAAAATTCTGAACTGCAGAAATTGCTGCAATACTGCTAATATATTTTTTCTCACTTTTCATGTAATTTTGGCCTGCTGATAGGCCTACCAACCGATCAAGCAACATTAGAAGGTGTGAAACTCTCATGAACGTTAGCTCCTGTGTAAGGCCACTTGAAGACAAAATGAAAATCCAACCCACTTGTATTCATAACTACATTGTTGATTGTAAATAACGACTTTATACTACTACGTTACTAACCAGATAGCTAATTATTGTCTAAACCAGCCTAATTTCATTGATCTGTTCTCATAGATCGCCTTGCAAATGTTTGTTAAAAAACAATCTGTTTATAAAAAATAACAAATCTAGTTAAATTGTACAGAAACAATACGTAACAAGAATTCCCAATTACAATGTATGTTTTTCATGATTTCTTCAGGCCTTAGAGTTCCTGTCGCTGATGACGCGGTTCGGCGAGATGGGCTTTGAAAGGGACACCATCAAGGAGGTGCTGCTGGTGCACAACAACGACCAGGAAAAGGCTCTGGAGGACCTCATGTCCCGTGCCGCAGCCAGCTGAGTCCCCCCCCTTTAACCATCCACCCACATGCTCCTTGCTGGCTTCCTCACCCCCCCCCCCCCCCCATGTTTCAACAGTGTTACAGCACAGAGGGGTGAACTCCGACCCAACGCAGCTCATGACTTCCGCTCATGATCCCACTCTGTTCCACTCTCACACAGTGACTCCAAGTGAGCAAACGCATACACTTCCATAGTCTATTCTTCTGTTCTTAGAGTGTGGGGGGGTAAATGGAAGAATGAGGAGCACCTGCGATTTGTGGTGGTTCGTTTGTGCTGACCACACCAAGGATACTTGCTTGTTTTTTTTTTTACAATTCCTAGCATGTCAATCAACGTGTGTGCACTGTGATGCTTGGAAAGGAGGCATGAACTTCCCAAAGGAGCATAGAGGAGGAGACCCAATGCTGCACAGCACTTTGGTGAGTGTGTCTGACTCTGTGGATGGGGACAATGGGCCCCGAACTTAAAGGAACCACTAGCCAGGCTCTACTTTCTACAGATGCACAGTTAACACTCCCAGCTAACTAAGCTGCCAACTTCCGCTGCCCAACATAGGCCTACAAAATTGTAGAGCGGAGGGGATGCCAAGCGGCCCATGTGTGACTAACTGACCGACGGACGCCAGAACCTAAAAACACAACTGGCATCGTCGCAGAACAGTGAACTGAGTTCAAGAAGTGCCCCCTCTGTTCCCGTGACTGGCGTTCACCGATCTCCCTCATCTTTTCTTTGCTGTCGTTTTGCTTGTTAATTTGTCAGTTTGTTCAAAAGGACACACATTGTTATTGTTTCCCGAGTCCTTGTATAGAGATTATTTCTTTGCTTTCTGTTTTAGGAACTGCATTAACAAACCCTTAAAAGTAATAACATAACTGCTACTACTGCCCGTTGGCTCATTCTGCACTGGAACGGACTGCAAGACCAGTGGAGAAGAGGTGGTCAAATTATTATGCAGGAAACATCACGTCCAAACGCATACTAACACTCACTGGCACAGAGAAATGTGACGATCTGTACAGACACACACACCTCACCAACATAGATATTGACTTCTTTAAAATTACACTGACATTTAGTAATAAAGAGATGAAATATAATCTAAAATGAGAACCTTTTATGAGAAGCAAGCACTAGGATGCAAGTGGTGCTTTGAAATGGTCCCTATTGGTTTTGATTCACAGACTGGACAGAGCTGGGGGAAAAKAATTGTTTTGCAACCTAAACTTTCGTGCAATATGTTTTATGATGTGTGACTGACTGGCATATTTTTGGGTCTGAGTAGTGAGTAACTCCCAAAATGACAGATTGCCTTTGCTGGAGACACGCTCACTGGAGGAGGAAATCTGGAGAAAACATTTGATTTAATTGTCTGCTGTCATTTACTCCCCTCATTACTGAAGATCAGGCTCTGTTATCAACTATGATTGTGGTCTTTGTCACACACTTTGTCACACACATGCTAATCTGAAAGTGTTTTCGCCTCTTTGCCTGGTGTCATGCATAAGAATTGGACTGGCAAATCTTCCAAGAACGGGTCAGAAGATCAAACAGCTTGTCAGTTAAATATTAACCAAATGCGTTAGGGTGATTTTATTTTATAATTCTATTTCATATAGCTATGTTTTCACCTTGCATTGACCCTTTTTATTTTGACTACTGACCTGTGTATGAGTCTACAGGTGTTTTTGAAGTGCCATGATGATGCTCTCCATTTCATGTGTGAATCTTGTGTGCAGAAAAGCAGCTTTCCTCTCCCAACCAAGCAGCCAGTCGATTCAAGCTTCATGATTACTTTCCTAGTGTAATGACCAATGTCTTGATCTCTCTGGTAATCAAGGGGATCTCATGTGACAAATTACAACATTAACATTTGATTTGAAGATTCAGAGCTGAGAAGTTGAATGCAGTACATGGGAATGTGACTGAAAATTGGCACTTACCTCTGAGGTTGTACCTAGTTCTACCATAAGAAGACATGAACAAACCAATTGTTACAGATTTACATTATCACATAGGCCTACTATTGTAAGAAGAATCTGTTATTGAGAGCATTGTAAGTCGCTCTGGATAAGAGCGTCTGCTAAATGACTTAAATGTAAATGTACTGTCTGTGGAGTTTGATCTTTGTATTGATAATATGTTGCCAATACGTGTGTGTGCGTATGCATCTGAGAGTGGTAGAGGAGAGTAGACCGAAGGGGCTTTCTGGCATTATAAGACACTG
Source organism: Salvelinus sp. IW2-2015 (assembly GCF_002910315.2). NCBI lineage: Eukaryota > Metazoa > Chordata > Actinopteri > Salmoniformes > Salmonidae > Salvelinus > Salvelinus sp. IW2-2015. Next base: position 41,476,835 of record NC_036851.1, on the reverse strand, counting down.
GACCCTACGGTGTTCACAGAGCGCTTTGTACACAAATGTCAATGTGAACTGGTCTAGAACTTCCCCTAAATAGGTGTCTTAACATCTAAGCGATTAAAACACCCCAGATTCCATTCTCAATTATTAGACTTGAGTATAGYGTCTAAACGCAAGGCCTCCTCCAGATCTTGCTCTGAACTAAAGGCAACATTTTGCCTCCTGATAACTGGTCAATTTCCTTTTGACATGACTGGCTTCTTTGGGGWGGGGGGCACAAGATGCCAAGCCACATGGTGATGGTTGTGGGGAAAAAATATTGCTGGCCTGCTTTCTGCATTGTGGACATTATTCGGTCTAATCTTAACTTGAGATCTTGGTTTTGTAGTAAGCCTCGGAGTCAGTGAGAGACTTGAAGTGTGGGTCTGATATGACATCTGGATTTTGATGTCTTAATTATAAAAATAAGGAGTGGTGTTCCTGGTAGCCCCTGAAATGTGATTTAAAAAATGTCAGTTTACTCCTGAATCATTTGGCAGTTCTTCAATGTTATTAAATGTACACATCTTTTCAATGGTGTGGCTGTTACTATTTATAAGGTGTGTGGGTTGTTTTTGTGCAAGGTTTTTGGAAAAACAATGAATTTGTTAGTACTCAAGCAGATTAGAAATTATCAATATTTCATAGATTGGGGTGTTTTTCACATAGTGTGTACAGCAGCACAATGGTGAAGCGACAATAACAATGCAAAGAGATTGTTCCCTGAGCATTATGGGTAACGGCAAAAAACTTTCAGTGTTGTGTGTGGTCAGCAGAAAAAAACAATAATGGAGCCATATTTTTGCTGTCTCAGTCAAAGCAGATGAGCTGTTCTGTTCATATACCATTACTGTGTCATCACAGAGCATATAACGGTTTTGTTCCATGCCTGGTTCCATTTTGGAACCTTACCTTTTGAAAATGCCAGAGTGTAAAATTACTTTTTGTGTTCACAGAGATCTCTAAGCTGTATAGGTGAAAGCAATATGGTTACAGCTAGACTTTGCCTATTGAGCAGCTGAGTCRAGCAATAACCACACTGCTTACTACTACTAAGTAACCAGTCTTCTAGGACCTGTGAACACCACAAGTACTGTAGCCTGGTCTCAGATCTGTTTTTGTTATATTGCCAACTCCAATGCTGTCATTGTCAAGCCAAACAATAGGCATGATAATGAGTGACAAGGAGTTTGTATGATAGCACAGACAGACTGGGACTCAGGAAACACCAAAGAGAACTAGATTTAAATGGAACTAGGCTGAACGTGGGCTAAAAGCCATGGCATGACAATGTAGGCTATGACCTATATTTGTTTTTCCTGTGTGCTTCCTAAATATACCATGTTTATTTTACTTTTCCTGATCTTGACAGTGTTGAGAATATAGACTTTGGTGATCAGACTAGATTATGTATTTTATTGGCAGGTCGTGACCAGTTGCTCAACTGTTCCAATGCAGCAGAGGTAGCCTCAGACTGATCACCTTTCCCAACCCTGACCCCTGTATGGTCTAGTCACTATTCTCTTGTGTAACGTAGCCTAATATTGGACTAAAGGAACCTAACATTACTCCTTATTGTCCAAGGACCTTACATGTTCTGTTTAAAGGCGAAATGGCTCTGGAAGCCAAAACATTCAAATACTCCCATCTAAACATGAATCGATTCTCAATTGCGKTTCTCTTCTATTAACATAAATCCCTCTCTCATATCACATCAAAATATTTTTGCAAAATGCACACCTACTGCAGACTGTTTTTAACCGCGTTCAACACAGTTGCAGCTGACAGTAKTTTTCAGTGACAACACGTTTGTGGCATACTTACGCTTACACACAGCTGTCCGGAGATGGCTAATTAGCACAGGTGGTGCACTCTGTCTTCAGTCTGTTTTCCGTAAACAAGCGCAGGAACATGGAAATATGGCTGTGTGGGAACACTAGCCATAACCTTATAAAAGTGTGTAGGTGTTTTTATTTTTTTGAAAATAATTTTTCGCAAATATGAAAGATAAGGTCTTTATGCTTCTAAAACCCAAGCAACGCGTGTTAACATTGAGACAGAGTGTCGGGGCTCTTARCACAACTCCCCCATACAGAAGACGCCTTCGTCCAATGTTTTATGTGTAATGTAATGGATCTGAGAGTCATGATCAAGGGCTGGTGTAACGTTGCAATGACAYGAACAGGCAAGCACAAGTCGTTTATTTGGATCCCCATTCGCTTTTGSAGAAGCAGCAGCTGCTCTT